>NC_142931.1:29946948-29966948 GCF_046866305.1 Octopus bimaculoides
TCTGCCTTTTCATCCTTTCGGGGTTGATAAGTTAAGTACCAGTTGCGTACTGGGGTCGATCTCATCGACTGGCCCACTCTCCCAAAATTTCGGGCCTTGAGCCTAGCGTAGGAAAGAAAAAAAATAGCCGTCAAATTTCTATAAGGTTCCATCCTTACTCTCTTCTAAAAGATATTATTCTAGATGCAGTGTGTCTGAATAAAAAGCTAAGATACGACCCAGACATTTTTGTTAACATGTCTGATCTAAACGGCTTGATCTAAACGGGTTCAAATAACTTTTCGGTACTCCGCTCTGTAATAAAGCGATGGCGTTTCTGTGACGGGGGTTTGCTAAAAAAAAAAAAGACTAGTAGCGTTTGTTGTAAGCAGTACTTGGGTGTCTGTACAGAGGTCACTCGAATGCGAAAATTTGGAGCACGTCCTGTGTGTGAGGTTAACTCATCACGAAAACAGCTAACAGTGCTGACGATTGCTGGACAGACAATCGTCCAGTTATCACCTGCCTTCGAATAATGTTTAGCAAGAAACCAAAGACTGAAAAAGTAAAACCGGTCAGAAGAAAATCTGACATATCGAAGCTTAACAACCCAGAGATCAGTTCTCTTTATGCATCTTTCATTCTCAAACTCCTTCAATCCATCCAATCTGACAACCAGGAGATGGATAAGGAATGGAACGCAATTCGAAAAACCATCACTGAAGTGGCTGAAAACACCCACGGGTATAACAAAATGAGACATAAGGACTCGTTTGATGAAAATGATCAAGAAACCAGCCGGCTGATCGATGCAAAACGGCAAGCCCTCCTCTCTCATGAACAAGATCCAAGATCGCAGCACAACAGGGTGAGATATCAAGACCTCAAAAGACAAGGCCAAACAAAATTGAGAGAGTTGCAGAACAACTGGTGGCAACAAAAGTCATTGAAATCCAAGGGTATGCTGACATTCGTGACCTGAGATGCTTCTACGCAGGAACAAAGGAATTTTTTGGTTCCATGAGATCATCAGCAGGGTCTCTTCAATCACTAGACTCCAACACCATCCTGACTAACACAAAATATCCTTCAACGCTGGAGAAAGCTCTTCTGAACCACGACTCCAACGTGGCGGAAGATTTCTTGAAGAAGGTACCCATGCATCCAACTCGACAGTGGATAAACACGCCACCGTCTTACGAAGAGTACTAAATGGCCCTCAATCGCATGAAGTAGCGGAAGTCTCCTGGCTCAGACGACATCCCAGTGGATCTTCTAAAACACGGTGGATTACTATTAAACACCAGTCTGTTCACTTTGATTCTCGGAATGTAGAAGAGTTGCAATGTTCCCAAAGACTTCAAAGATACTGTTATTATCACCATCTTCAAAAAAGGAGATAGAAAGATCCGGGGGACTATCGTGGCAACTTACTGATCTCAAATACAGGGAAAATCTTTGCAAGGCTCCTTCTGGATCGTCTCCAAATTATCGTGGAGGAAGTCCTACTCGAATTGGAATGTGGATTTCGACCATCCAGAGGGACAACTCACATGATCTTTTGTGCTTGACAAATACAAGAAAAGATTAGAGAACAGCAAAAATCTCCATTTTATTTTCTACGACCTCGAAAAGGCCTTTGATACCGTCTCATGTCCTGCAATGTGCTAGGTCCTCCGACGTTTCGGCTGCCCCGATCAGTTAATTTCCCTAGTACAGAGATTACATGACGGTATTACTGAAACCATCTTCCATCAAAATCAACTGTCCTCTCCTTGTAGTTTGCAGCAATATTTTATGAACTGCCACCAGACAATCCAGGAGTCAACATTAGGTACCAATATGAAAGCGGGAGATGTTTCAATCTTGTCAGATTGAAGTTAGGAAGATTGACCAGGAAGCAAAAGATAACTGAACTTCAGTATGGTGATGACAACGTAGCGGTTTGCCACTCCAGTGAACAGCTTCAACAATCGGTATATAACTTCACCAATGCTTAACTTCACCAAAGCTTACAATTTCACTAACAGAAGGTTTGCTCTGTTATGAATATTAGATGGAACGACTATGTGCCCGATGCCTCCGTTCTGAAGAGAACGGAAAGCAGCAGCATCGAGGCTAACATCCTGAAACTTCGTCTGAGATGGGTGGGCCACGTAGCAAGAATGAAAGAGACCAGGCTGCCGCGTCAAATTTTATATGGTAAACAATACACTGGAAGAAGACTCCGCGGCCGTCCCCTCAGTCGATACAAGGATCAGCTGAGGCAAAGACTAAAATTGACTGGAATCGATCCCAAAGCCTGGGACATTGAAGCTCAGGACAGACTCAAATAACATCATACCATCTCCAGTGTGACAGATCATTTTGAAGCTGAACAGCAGAGGGAAGAGGAAGAGAAATGACACGGTAGAAAATGGAGGCTGCAACATCCAAAGCCTCCGCCACTGATCCCTTGTGAACAATGCAACAGGTGCTTCCATGCAAGAATCGGCCTCATTAGTCATCAGGGGCATAAATATGGACAAAGGTGAAGAAGTGGTCAAAAAGAAACCAAATAAATTATCGGACACACGACAGAACGCCTCCGACATTACTATATCCGGAGTGTTATGGGCATTGTCCTCCCTCTTGTGACAACATTTTTAAAAAAGCTGAAAGGATGAGAATGCAAGTGAGATGTGTATAATCCCTGCCAAAAGATGAGCTGTTTAGAAATAATAATATGCTACAGGTCAACCGGGTGTGATAATTAAGTCCGATTTTCAATTGTAACTATGTGATTATTTCTCAAAAGTCATAAAATAAATGTCATATTTTTATTCATCATGCCACTCTTGTATTAAAAAGGTTGGCCAATTGTTGATGGTAATTTTGAACAGAAACTATTAAACAACTAACGATTTTGAGACACAACAATGCCGTTAAAAAAAATTAGTATTTTTCATTCTTATAACTTTCTTATTAGGAAAGAGGAGCAATTCAAGTAAAAGGTAAATTATAATATATGGTGCTGGCGCCAAAAAATTCTTAGGAGAGAAAAAAATGCAAACTGATTAATAAAATAAGGAAATATGGAAGAATCAAGTTTTTCCATTTTTTACATGCTGGTTGTGAAATAACTACTAAGTAAAGTACAGAGAATATTAGACAGTGGTAAATAATCAAGAAAAGTTTGTAAACTAGAGGAGACAGAGAGAAAAAAAAACTTCAGTTCATAGCGACAAAATGCAAATCAGCTATATTTATATCATGCAAAATTATGTAGATCAGAAATCTGTCGATATAAAACGAAATGATAACTCAACATCTCTATGCAGAGCCATAAGTATAAGGCTGAACAGGTATAATGTATGCACATGAACAGCTGAACAGAAGCTGGCATATGCTTAAATTCCAAAACACATACATCAATACAATTTAGAGATGAATTTATGTGTCTACCAGTTGTAAGCCATTTCTAGTTTCAGAAACGTCATAACAATACTAATTTTTAAATGTTCCACCAAGGTAAATATTTTGGAAATTTGTCAAAAATTCATATTGGGCATATTCTAAAGAAAAGAATAAACACTAAATCAGTACTAGAAAAACAAACCAAAACAAAGAACAAACATTCTAATAAACCAATACACTGCTTTCTGCACCTCAATTAAACAAGCGCAGTCGAAACTCATATGGTGATGATGGTGATGCTGATGGTAGGGATTTTGCTGATGGTAGGGATTGTTGTTGTGAGTAGAGAAAGTGGTTATGTCTGGGTACCGTGGTGATAGTAGCAGTGGCAGGGATTCCGATGGTGGGGATAGTGTTGATGATACAGAAAAGTAGGTACAGAGATTACTTTGGCGTGGATGATGGTTATAGGGAAAATGACTATGGTGGTGATGAAGGTAATGAAGATATGTTAAGGGTAATGTTGGTGTAGTAACAATTGTAGCGCTGACCTTGCTGTTCGAAATAGTGGTAGCGTTGGAAATAATGTTAGCAGTGGCAGTTGTGGTGGTGGTGAGATTGGGAAGGTGGTTGGTGAAATGTTGATGCTGTTGGCTGTTCTTGCTGAAGAGAGAGTAGTAAAGATGACACGAGAACGGCGATGGTAGGATTGAGAGTGACGGAAAGAAAGACATGGCGATGATGATTATGATGAACAATCTAATAAATGGGGAAGATGACAGTGATGATAATAATGCAGGAAGCAAGGATATTTAAAACTGATGAGAAAACGCAGAACTTTCTTCATTAGATAATTACTAATCACTAGTTGACGACATTGAAAGAAACTCAATATATGACTGGTACTTGATCAATCTGTAGAATGTTCACCATTACAGAATGGTAAAAAAAAAAAAAAAATTCTGACATTCATATTATAAAAATTCTTCAAATATGTAGCTTTGAAAGTATGTTTTGTTTGTAATACATGTCAACTTGACCCAATGTCAATGTATATGTCATAGGTCATAGCCAGGGTATGCTATGCCCTTTCATCGTCAAAATCAAACGGTATTAACAGTGTTAATAATCACCAATTAAAATGCATAACATTTTTTCCTTTCCAGTATTATTTGAAGATCTGGATACCTTTTGATTACCGGTGAGAAACATTTGCCGAAGGTGTTATAAAAAGGAAAGAAAAACGAAAAGCAGCCTGTTTGATTTGTAAAAGCTACAATAAAAAACAAAACAATGACACATATTGAGGGAAAACAAGGAAAGGGGATACTGGAGTGAAATAGGCACCGTATATTGGGTGGTATCTGTTTTATCAGCACCGGAAGGATGGAAATTAAAAGTCATTCCTATGGGGTTTGAACTCAGAGTGTCACAGAAAACGTAACTAAAAATTAATTTCTACTATAGGCCCAAAACCGGAAACTATCGGGGAGGAATATAGTCGATTACATCAACTCCAGGGTCGACCTCGGTGGAATTTGAGCTAAGAACGTAAAAACCAACAAAATGTCGCAAAGTATTCTAACTATTCTGTGAACTGGCGGACTTAAAAAGGACGAACGTAACTAAATAATAATTTCAAGTTTTGGCACGGAGTCAGCAGATTTTGAAGGTAAGAGATACGTCGATTACATAGACCTCACTTCTTGACAGTTATTTATTGCATTGGTCCCGGAGGGATGAAAGGCAAAGTCGACCTCGGCAGAATTTGAACTCAGAATGTAAAGACTGACAAAGTGCTGCTAAGCACTTTCTTCGGCATGCTAAAGATTCTCCCAACTCAATGCCCTAACGTGACGTCACTAAATATTGCAAACCGTTATGTTTGTTTTTGCCATATACCTGAGCATTCCTACCACTGACCTCAATGACATATGTCAAAGAATTCCAGTGCTTGATATATCTATATATATAACAAGCACTGGAATTCTATCATTCGCCATGATAGATCGCTTATCACTACACACATTGTTTTTCTCTCCTTGTTTCTTTTTGTGTTCCTTTCTGTGGAAGAGCGTAGGCTCGAAACGTTAAATACTTTTTCAATTCCTGAGCGTTATACTAATACAACTGTTTGTTTTCTACACCACCTGTCTTCGTCCTTTGTTTTTTTGTGAATTATATATATATATCTGTGTGTATGGAATACAAAATAAGCATCAAGACGTTTGGAGTCAGAAAACAAAGAGAATTAACTAATTACAGATTTTCGCTCAATGAGTTTGTTAAGGCATGTACACTATTGAATCGACACACGTATTTTACTGGTAATAATTTTATTGATCTCAAAGCATAATGAAAACCATTGTCGTATCTAATTCAACAAATCCAGGCAACTACTTGTCTCAACCAGCTGAAGCTAATATGATGTGATATATATTGCAACGGTTATGAAATTAATCTTCAAAATTGATTTTCTTTAATTCAACGGATATGAAGATTACCATAAATACGTAAAGAAGCGAATGTTTTAAAATAAAAGGAAATAAGATGAATACAATCCGCGTTGATCGAACAATAATAAGAATTCGACGACGGGTTTGGCTACAATCGATATTGGCTAGATAGATTAATATTGCATTAGAGAGAAAACTGATAGGAGTGTCCAATATATGTGATTAGTGGGTAGCTGAAATATTTACGTCAGTTATTTTCTTACAGTAAAAATGACATACGAGTCGGCCATAAAACCTCTAATGAAATTAAACTATAAATGCAATTATCTTTTATTAGAAAACCCATTGACAATTGTCACTTTAACACTTTTGTGTTTTTCGAGGTTGATTGAATATCGAACACGAAAGTAGGACATGTACTGGTATGGAAGAAAGGAAGAAGAAGAAAGCCATATGCATACATACATACACAAACACACACACACACACACACACACACACACACACACACACACATATATATATATATATATATATATATATTTATATATATAGGTATGCACCCGCGTGCGAGCACAAACATAAATACGTACATACATTTATACATAGGTATGTGCATGCACACATATATATCAGAACCGATATTTGCTTATTTGTGTCCCAGTAACATAGAATTGTTTCAAATAAAAAACAAAAAGTCAGATTGGTAGAATAAGTAGAAGAAATATGACCATTGGGTTGTGTGGGTAACCATTATAAGAAAGTGGAGATCGATACCCTAATCAGTGACCTGTTGTCTGTTTGACTGAAAAACCTTCTGAAATATTGCTTCAGTTATCTAAGCTGCAACGGACTTCGCTCAGCAGCAGCTTGGCGGGTTATGTTCGCAACAAAACGGAAACCGTGAAATGGTGGTGGTTTTTTTGTATATCCAGTAATATTTTAATTGCAAACCAAGATAAGCTCAGGTTTATTGAGCACATATCGCCGAAGAGTGATATTATCTCTCTCTCTCTCTCTCTCTCTCTCTCTCTCTCTCTCTCTCTCTCTATCTGTCTGTCTGTATGTCTGTCTCTGTCTCTCTCTCTCTCTCTACCTATCTATCTAATCTATCTCTCTGCCTACCTACCTACCTACCTACCTACCTACCTACCTAAACTCCCACCTACCCACCTACTCACCTACTTACCTACCTACCTACCCACCCACAATCCCACCCACCAACCCACTACCTACCTACCTACCTACCTACCTACCTACCTACCTACCTACCTACCTACCTACCCACCTACCTACCCACTCACCTACCTACCTACCTAACTACCTACCTACCTACCTACCTACCTGCATACCTACCTACCTACCTACCTACCTACCTACCTACGTATCCATATATCCATTTGTCCATTCATCCATCTATTTAGAAAAATATTTGTTTGGTCGATAAATATAAGTTATTCATAGATAAAAATAATTTAATATAGACAGAAGAAAGAAAAAGCAATACAATAGATAGATAAATGCAAAAAGCATGGCAATATATCAACGCATAACGAGTTAATTGAAATGACAAACTGGATTAACATACCACGCCCACACACAATCAGATATATATACTGGTGTATATATATGTATGCATTTATCTACACACATACATACATCTATACATACATACACATATATATATATCAATATATATATATATATATATATATATATATATATATATATATATATATATACATATATCAATATATTTATATATATATCAATATATATATATATATATATATTGATATATATATATATATATATATATATATATATATATATATATATATATATATATATATATACATATATATATATATATATATACATACATACGCACACATATATATATATAGATATATATACATACATACGCACACATATATATATATATAGATATATATACATACAGAGACAGACAGATAGACATATAGACAGATATATCGGTACCTACACCTACATGCGTGCATAGGTGATATAACATGAACAGAAAGCAGAACAAAACAGAATGAATGAAATATGGGGAATATTGTACTCGGTTAATGCTTGAGGAATTATAATGGACTGTCTCTATGATTAGGAGGTAAATTCTTCAACAGAAAAAAAGAAAATACATTAGGAGAGAAGAGCAGAGACAAATACCGAATGTAGTGCAAAAAAAAAAAACTAATAAAAAAACTAATAATGAGAAAGAAAGTAGGAAGGGAAGGACTGAAATAACATGGAGGTGAATGCTTAAAAGCGAAGTCAACAAGAGAAATGGCGTAGGTGTGTGTAGAAATGTGCTGGCGTTTTTATTAGGTCGTCAAATTTGAAATTTGTAGAAAGCAAAAAAAGGTTGCTACTGTTTTATAAATACAAGGAATAGATTTATTCATCAAAGTATGTGCCCATATTGGCAATATACTTTTGTCATTTCAGCGGTAGCTTGTCCAGCCCGGAACTGTAAAAGCCTAGCAATCTAGAGTCAATAAAATCTTCGAAGTCCTGTTTTACAGCAACGCCTGAATTAATTTTTTTTCCTATCAGAAAGTTATCCAAAATCTGGAAGAAGTGGCAGTCAGTGGGGGAAAGATCAGGTGAGTATGGTGGATGATGGAGAACTTCTAACTCCAACTCCTGTAGTTTCGCCAATGTCATTTTTGTGATGTGTGGTATGGCGTTATCTTGAAATAAAATAGGAGTGGATCTGTTGATTAATCTAGGCCGTTGTTTTTGTAAGTTTCAGTATCATTTAGCCCAGTTGGCTGCAGTATACTTCGGCCATAATTGATGAGCCGAGTTTAATGAAATCGTAATGGATCACACCTGCGTAAGACCACCAAACACACGACATCGGCTTCTTTTGATGAATTTTGCTTTTTGGACTGTGTTTTGGTGGCTCGTCTTTTCTCATCCATTGTGCAGAACGTTTACAGTTGTATTGGATCCATTTCTCCTCACATGTTACGATTTGGTTCAAAAATGATTCATTTTTGTGACGAGAAAGTAGCATAATGCAGTCCTATGATATACACTTGGTAGCTTACCGGTAAAGAATGTTCACTTTCACAGTGTCTGTTGGGTATTTGGTTTATGAGAGACGGGAGATGAAAGATGCGAGAATGTTTACTGATCACTACATATGTTTCGACCCATCTAGTATCGATTCCTCGAGGTTTAGGAGCATCCAGCAGCGTAGATGTGTCTCTTCAGGTAATTACAAGATTATCTTGTCAAAATAACGTCTGTTCGGCAAGTTTTCTTCTCTGTACGTATATACAAAAGCACGAAATTTAGGGATTGTATTTCTTTGTTATAGAAGATCAATAAAAATCAAATTTAAAAAGAAACAATTATACAATAGAGCGAAAAACTATTAAATGTAACCGTTAATATATATAGATGTATAGGTTACATGGCGCACGTACACTTGCTCGTACAAGCATACACGAAGATATAAGCATATGCACACCTGTGGTTTGGTAGACATACGCACATATGCGTATTTTGTAGAAATATTAGCAAAGGGTGTCATTCAGGGCCACCTTAATAGTGGCGATTCTAAAACTCATCTCTCTAACCAAAGACTGTATTTCCTAGAACAGATCTCCCATCACATTGTCCTGCAGTTGTTGGATGAACACCACCAACACCGCTATGAGGACGCAGTAGTATCGCACACCGTATCCCTTTCTGCTGGTTACAGCTTCGTAGTCTCCGTAGCAACTCTTGATGCAAAGTTTTTCATCCTTTTACTTTGTTCACTGCGCATTGAGCAGCAATCATGATGTTGGCATTTTGATACCCGGTTCGAATAATCATGATACATGTAAATCTTTTCCAATACGCCATGTCAGCTAACTTTTTTCTCAACTGCAACTTTAATCTTTTTGCTCTCCAGCGCCGTAGATTGTCCACCAAGGCATCAAGCCATTCCCGAAAAGAGGAGACATTAAACTTATCAATTATATGTATGTTTGTATGTATGCATGTATGTATTATGTATGTATGTATGTATGTATGTATGTATGTATATACTTGCATTAATGTGTACGTATGCATGTATTTCGTGTGTCGTGGGGCAGAAAGGGGAAGAAAAGTACTCAAAGTATGAAAAGTGAGTGACTACAACTTATGAGCTACTTCAACACACTTCCCCAACTTCACTGATCACGTACGTTATGCTAGATGCTTGAGCAAGGATAATATACATACGAGACTAGTTAAGCGACTGAGCGAATCAACAGATTTGTTTCATTTTGTATATATGTATTCTCTGCTTATCTGTCTGTATGTATGCATGTATGTGCAAGTATATATATATATATATATATATATATATATATATATATATACATTTATATGCATATACATGTACACACACATTTTTGTGTACACATACATATACGTGTGTGTCAGGGTGTTTGTGTGTGTAAAACAAGGTCAATGAAATAAGCTTGTTTAACTCCCAGATCGAAGCCAGTACTATTGAAGTCTCTCAATGACGTGTATCGTAATACCTGTGTAGTGGATGTGTGTGGAGCAAATTCACCTTCCTGTCTACTAAATTCGTTAAACTGCAACTGTCTAATGCGTTCATTGTAGCATAAAATCCTTGAAATCAGTTTAGGCGGATAAAAAGGACGTAATTTGCCTTTAAACACTTAATCCTTCAAAGTTCTATATATCGGAGGTACTTTCACTTAATCAAGGAGTAACAAATATTGAATTGATTAGAGGCAAGCCTTTGCAGAGGATGCTAGCTGCTAAGAAACCAAGTCTAAAATCCGGATGCAGCTATTTCGCTTCCTCTGCGCTGCTAATATCATACCGGAAATTACATTTCCTTTCTACAAATCTCAATAGCTGTAACTATGTAATTTCTGTTAATCAGCTTTACCGACTCTTCCTTTGTTTTCTTAATGCAATATAATGCTTTAGTTAGGCATGCAGGATTTGAAAAATAGTTACGCGCAGTAAAGACACATGCTATATATTGTTTCATCGGTGATAAATCTATGTTATATACACACACATACAATACATACACACAGACACACTATATGAGTGTGTGTATTTGTGTCTGTGCGTGTTTAAGACATCAGGTATACATTGGATCTTGTTTATTGAACATAAATGAATGTGAAGTCTGATAGTTATAATGAAATTACGGACTCTTCAAAGTGTATTTCCAATTGAAGGAAATGAATAATGATTTAAATGATATAGATATGACACACGTGGACATACATACGAACATAGCCATATACATAGGCATCTCACGTTCGCACTCTGTTTGGCTGTCTCTCGGTATATATGTGCACATAACTATCTATCTATCTATCTATCTATCTATCTATCTATCTATCTATCTATCTATCTATCTATCTATCTTTCTATCTATCTATCTATCTATCTATCTATCTATCTATCTATCTATCGATCTATCTATCTCTCTATCTATATATCTTTCTTTTTATCTGTCTGTTTGTCTGTCTGTCCGTCCGCCTGTCCGTCTGCCTGTCTGTCCGTCTGTCTATATCTTTATAAAGACACAGAGAGAAAGGGGAGTCAGAAAACGGGGATGCAGTTTGCAATGCATTTATATCTCGCTTAGTCAACGGAGCCCATGATTCTTTCCAGCGTCGTCGAGATTAATGGGAACAAGAGATTTATTTATCCTCAAACCGGCGGTTTAATTAGGTCATAATGAAACGAAAATGTAACAGGAAATGGTAATTAATGTTTTGTAATAAGCAACATGAAACAACACCAAAATACTATTGTTATAATGTGTTAATCTTTCTTACTGCTATTAATCACGTAAGCAAAGGAAATTAATCCAACCGAGAAATGATTACGCCTCAGCGAAAGCATTATGGTACTGGACTAAAACATACATTTAATGTAAAATAACGATATATGATTGATTGTATTAACGCCAAGGTTTTTGCTCTGTTGAATTCCTGATGCTGTAAAATAAAATGTAACAACAACGTTTTCCAGGTAACCTAAAAGTCAATTGAAAATAAGGTTTTGTATTACGATACTGGACGTTACGGGAAGTTGGTCAGGTGCGCAACATTTCCTTATGCATGTAGTTATTTCGTTGAGAATTGCTTTAAAAGACAAAACAGGTTGTAAATGCGTTAAGCTACATCAGAACACTGAAACAACGTTAAGGTATACCAGAACACTGAACCACTAACCCAAATAATGTAATGCAACCTATAATATCTATTTCATCTCCACAGAAAACTGGAGTAACTAATATTGGATGATGACATGCATATCAGTCCATGGGATATAATTTTCATTGCTTATCTGCATTATATGGAATTTCAATTAATTCATTAATTCAGCTTTAAATTATTCATTGTAGAGCAACATTGATATTATTCGGTCATAAGGCAAATATGTAAAAGCTGTTTTCAATTAAATATATCTTTAAATTATTTTATATAAACGAACGTAACGTCGAAGAAAAACTAGAATTACCATTTTGATTAATTTTGCTTAACGACGCACAAACTTGCACGACGAATATGTATGTATATATATATGTATGTATGTATGTATGTATGTATGTATGTATGTACGTACGTACGTACATATGTATGTATGTATGTATGCTATATTGTCCCTGAGCGTTATCATTGGGGAAAGATTCCATCTTGAATATTTATTCCATATTCCGTAAAATCAACTATGAGGAGACAAATAACTACTACTACTACTACTACTACTACTACTACTACTACTACATCAGACCGTCTCGTATCTATAAGTTTGTCCGTCAGAATATTAAGATCCCTAAGGCGGCGAGGAGGCAGAAATGTTAGCACGCCAGGCGAAATGCTTAGCGGTATTTTGTCTGTCTTTACGTTCTTAGTTCAAATTCCGTCGAGGTCGGCTTTGCCTTTCATCGTTTCGGGGCCGATAAATTAAGTACCATTTGCGTACTGGGGTCGATCTAATTGACTGGACCCTGCCCCCCAAAATGTCGGGCCTTGTGCCTAGAGTAGATAATAATATTAAGGTCCCACAACATCTTATATTTCTTATTTTCTAGCACTTTACTTAGGTCCTTGTTCATAACACTTATCAGTATGATCAAGTCCTTGCTTTCTACTTCACTTCCATTGGATTATTCTCTTTAGGTTGTAACTTTCCTTGTATTCTTTCTGTGCCAGCAGGCTACATTCACTTACTATATGATTAACACTTTCCTCTTTTGATTTACAATACCTACATTGGGAATGAGCTTTGTTTTTGTCTATCTTGGCTTTTATCCAATTAGAACTCAATACTTGATCTTGTACTGGTACTAACACACTTTCTGTTTCCCCTTTCAGCCTTCCTGTCTGGAGCCATAATCATGTATCACGATCACTATTTCCTGCAACTGCATTTGGGAATCTACCATGCAAAGCTTTCCCTTGTAAGTAAGATAATCTTTCTTCTTTTTTTCTGGTTTTTAACTTCACGAGACGAGATGGTCTATTGTTTCATCAAATATATGGCAGAATCTGAATTTAAGTCAGAAACGTTTTGAAGAACGTTAGCCTGGTAGTTTTTGGTAAGCAAGCTTGTATCTTGTACCGCCAATATGGAACCTTCAGTTTCTGCTTTCAGTTCTGAGCTTCTCACCTGCTGATGGGATGTTGTTTGGTCTACATCAGCATCTCGGTTTCGAAGTATATTCTGTCCATGCAGCGGTTTCTGACTCCGCCTCTTCTCAATTTGTTTCTGCTAGTTCTTTTTTTGCAGTCTGTTCGATCTGTTTTGCTTGTTTGGTGGCAATGGTCTCAGGTTTTTCATCTAATTCGGGGTTAATGCCAAGTTCCCTTGCGAATTTGCAAGCTTTCTTGACAACAGAATGCGTTTTTTTTGTTGTTTCCATGTTTGCACACAAACCACAGCATCCAGTCAGATGATCTTTCTTCCTTTTCCTGGTTTTTAACTTCATTTGGCTTTTTTGGTTTCCCTATGTCCTACTGTGACTCTAGCAGCTCTTAATAAACTGTCTTCACTATTACTTACATGAAAGACTATATCTAATCTAGTTAACCCCACACAGTTTTCTACTGATGTTAGCCCTCCTCCACCTTCCTTTCTAGATAAGTATTATCTCGTTACTTTTTCTCTTCATATTGAATTTCTTCCTAGTTCTTCTGTCCAGATTTACTAATTCAGATTTTGTCCAATCTACAAAAAACTGCTAAGTATCTAAATAACGATACTCTTCTTCTTGTTCTTCTTCTTCTTGTTCTTCTTCTTCTTGTTTTTCTTCTTCTTGTTCTTCTTCTTCTTGTTCTTCTTCTTCTTCTTGTTCTTCTTCTTCTTCTTCTTCTTCTTCTTCTTCTTCTTCTTCTTCTTCTTCTTCTTCTTCTTCTTCTTCTTCTTCTGCTAAGTTAATCTGTTATTTAGATGTGGAAGATTAATCTGATATATTCCCCCATGCCAAAGCTCGCTCGAGAAGATTTTCTTAGGGCACCCAAAGATTGGTTGAACTAATTGAACTAGTTTGTTTACCAACTTTTATTCATATACCTCTGATAGATACAACTGCTTGCGAGAAGATATATTTCCCCAAGATGAACGGTATTAGCATTGAACTCGGCGGCGAGCTGGCAGAAACGTCAGCACGTCGGGCGAAATGCTTAGCGGTATTTCGTCTGCCACTGCGTTCTGAGTTCAAATTCCGCCGAGGTCGACTTTGCCTTTCATCCTTTCGGGGTCGATAAATTAAGTACCAGTTACGCACTGGGGTCGATATAATCGACTTAATCCGTTTGTCTGTCCTTGTTTGTCCCCTCTGTGTGTAGCCCCTTGTGGGCAGTAAAGAAATAGGTATTAGCATTGAACTCTAAACTGCATGCTCATACTTGCACTCCAAGATACAAACTTATATTACCAAGTTACATTACCAAGTATATACCACATTACAAAATTTATCCGCTTAAAGCAGAAAAATTTATTCAAACAAAAATTTATTCAAAGACTGGACAAAATATAGCTATGAAAGATCTAACTATTTCATCTCCCTCATATACGCACATATAAAACATTAAACATATTCACAGGAAATATATATCTTCAAATTAATTTAAATTAATTTTAAAGTCATGAGAGATATAACAAAAAAACAAAAAAAATACAATATAGTTGCTGAAAGCTCCAATACATTCCTTGTCATGCAAACGCACTAAAATAATAAACAATATGTCATTGTGATTTGTAAACGAGAAGCTTTTGAATGAAACCGAATAAAATAAAAAAAAGAAAACTACAGAAATTCAATACTTATCGTTGGAGGTGTAGAAACCAGTTTCCCATGTCGGAAATGATAAAAGACCATACAAAAAGAACAATACATTTTAGTTAGATACATTGCCACAATAAAATATTAGCAGAAAACACGAATGTCATTTTTGGAATTGCTGAAGATGGTTAAGAAAATACATATTACTACGAAACCATTTTCCTATTAGAAAAACATAATATTATTACTGTGATGTACGACGCATCTGTTGACTGTGCAGGAATTGAAAACGTAGGTGTTTCTGTTAATTATTCTGATAAATTTATATTAACAGAACCAAATCTGCATTTACATATTCAAGTATGAAATTTTAAGCGGGCACCAGTATAACTTAAAATGATCTACTTAGCTTAGACAAACAAATAAATATACCTGAAATCTGAGAGTAAGATGCTTCATGAATACGTACTTTAGCATGCACATCTTGGTATCAATGCCGATACATAGCGGAAATATAGATTAAAATATTTTAACACACCATTTCAGAGACACAAACACAAGCACGTGCATCTAAATTATTAATATACGTAAACGTAGTTGTACATATTTGGAATGTAACGGTTTGAAAATAATAGTGAAACTCCACAGTACACATATGCTCAATCATTAGAAGCAACTAATTGGTTATGCGTGTAGTTTAAACATGTGAATATTAATGTCAAAGATTTCGTATTTCATGATCAATTGATTAAAAAGAAAAAAAGAGATTTAAAATTTCAGCTGAATCAAGTTTTCAAAGAAATAAAATGGAAGAATATAAATGCTACCATGTCATAGAAATTAATATGTATTCGTGTGTTGGCAATAACATTAAGATCAACAACAAGAAAAACTCGATTAAAAAAAAGTTATTGATAATCATGTTGTTTTTATGACGTAGGACACGTATTTTTGGAAAACCGTTTCCGCCAATAATATTGCTGCTGCAGTATGTTTATAAAGCATGTTCAAATATACAAAATGTTCCAGCAGTTCTTACACATCTAATACTATGTATACCGTATACACGTGTCATGTACACGGAAACGTACATATACGTATACTTGATTTATTTACGTCACTCATGATGAATATGATAATAATGATGATACTTGATATCTCATATGATGACAACAGCATTAATCATGTTAAAGGGCCTGCAAAGAGAGCATGAGTATAATAACTTTAACTTTTTGAATAAACATCTGGCATGTTTAATATGCGGTGACTTTAATAAAATAATAAGAGAATAATAATAAAAAGAGAAAAGAATTTAAGTGGATTGAATAAAACAAGAGAGGCAAACAGAAAAAAAGAAGTTCATATAGGAGTTAAAGACAAGGAAAATAACATAAGCAAAGAATGATAAGAAGAGGAAGAAAAGAGGAAACAAGAAGAAAAAGCGAAGAGAAGAAAAGGGTAAGTATTAGACACATTCTTTCCTTCATAAAAATTGCGTGAGATAGAACAGGGATTGTGGTGAATGGAGGATATATCTGTTTGTGATCCATACATCATGTGAAGACTTTTACAAGCTCATTCTATCAAGTATATTTGATGAAGGGCTTAACTAAACTAACTATATTGAGATTGTTATAGTCAACTATAAAATCTAAACATTTTCGATTTTATGTAATTAAATTCTGTGAAAACATCTTGTTAGGTTTTGTGCGATTTTCAATTTTGCTTCATTAACAAACACGAAGAAAGATTGAATGAAAAATAACGTATAGAAAGAAAAGTGGAACGAGTAAATAACTTCAGTCAATGGCCCATTAAATGAGTACACAAGAGTGTTTTGCTCGATCCGGATAAATGCACTTCATACATTTGTACATGATTAACGAGTCAATCTTTTCACCGATTTATGCTGTGGGATCTTATTCATTCAAGGCAAATCGAGGTAATCTATGATAAAGAAAATTCAGTTTATATATATAATTCCATTATCTGATGTATTCTTCCATTTTCCATAACTGTAGGCTATGATTTAAGAGAGGTGTTTGACTGCTATTTGTAGCAGATCTGCTGACCACGGGAAGGTTCCAACGTTGGTTGATAAAATTTGAAGTTCATTGAGTTGGCGCTTAAACTCAAGCAAATGAAAGACAAATCTCGTTCTCGAGTAGATGCCAGTCAACAATAATAGTCCATTCAGAAGAGTTGAACTCAGAAATGCAAGCCAAAATAACACTGAGGGAGCCGCTACGTAGGTACTTTCTTTTGTTAGGAGTAGTAGGCACGTTTTCCTCAAATCAAATGATATTGTCTTCGGAGACATTTAATAATTGAAGAATGGATTTATCGATATGCACTAGGTGTAATTAGTCATAAATATAACACCTTTCATCATAGATCAGCTCGATCGAGGCTGACTTGAGCCTCAAACAGCACTTAGCAGTAACACGATGCTCCCAAGCACAACGAGTAAATTAAGTGATTAGTGGGTTAATTTGAATAAATCATGTTTATTTGTCGTTACTTGTAATAGCGTTATATAAAGTTATAAATAGTAATTTTCCTTGATTATTTTAAATATAAGTATACAATTTATCTGTATATGAGCATGAGAACTGATACACTGGGAAGCTTGCATACGAGGCAAGGAAATGTATGTATATCTACGAGGGGAAGTCAAAAGTTATCCGCACTTTCGCCATAACATATCTTCGTTCTTATCACACAGCCTTCTGCGTATGCGTGCTTATAATTAGTAATATTACGGTCACGTGATCGGAGTTTGAGCTTAGTCGCGCCATTTTTCTATATGGCTCTACAGTGTAAGCATTGCCGCTCCACCTGCAATGTGCACCAAAGAGCAGTGATCCGATTTCTTTTGTTGGAAGGTTTGTTAGGCTTTTAACTCAATACAGAGGACAGTGCATTACAGCGTAGAAGTGTGTATGAGTGGAACGAAAAGTTTTTAAGTGGCCGGAGAAACATAACGCATGCAGAAGCAGAAGGACGCCCATTAACCGCCGCCACCGACAAGAAGATTCAGCAAGCTTGAGAGATGGTAATAATGAATCGGTTCACCATTACCATCTCTCGGATCACAGCTCTCTGTTCTTCTTTGCTCCACATTGCTAGTGGAGCGGCCATGCTTACACTGTAAAGCCAGAAAGAAAAATGAAGCGATGAGGCTCAAACTACGATCACTTAACAACAATAGTACCAACCCTAAGCACGCATGCACAAAAGGCAGTGTGGCAATAGTAAAGATATGTTATGGTGAAAGTGCGAATGACTTTTCACTTCCTCTATATAGTATTTTGGATTAATGGGTATATGTCAATTAGTGTGTTGAAGTGTTGAGTAGAGCACTGGCACCGTTTGGGCTACCTGGTGTCATCCGCATTCGGGTATATTTCCGTTGAATCTACTTCAGGAAGTCCATAGTGTTAATTGAGATAATAATTTCTTGAGTAACAAGATGGATTTGACATTAACCTTTATTTTGTACAACAGTTGTTTCGACCTATCCTGATACTGTCCCTTATGGCTGGGACGCCGTTCAAAATGTGTTGCATCCATTTTGCAGTCTGCTTCTCATTAGATATATCCATATATAAAGTTGTGTCTCACTAAAGATCTTGAGTTTAGGCTGTCATGTTATTATATGCCCGTTTGGTTAGGGAATGAAACACTACAATTTTCAATTATAATTATATTTCCATAATAAGAATTGCAAAAATTTGTAAATATAGACAAATAACTGTTGATTTTTAAAAAAAATTAGGGGAATTGAACGAATGGACAGGAATAGATAAAGTTACATTTGGTTTAAGACAATGGAATGGTACTAGAAAAAGTAAGGGAAAGATATATGTACAGGCTAAAATGTCTGGCGGGTGAAATGCTGTTTAGCTAATTAGTTTAAATCGGGATGCGTATACACACATTCGCAAACACACCCGATCGTACATACACTCACACGAGGGACGTTGGCCCACCCGCCCATATGGTCAATTTCATCCGTAGTTCGTATAATTTATGGTTGGATGGCAACCTCACCTGAAATCTGTCATCACAGTCACCTCAACATTAGGGCAGCTCGCAGACAGTCTGACTCGCTCCATATCTATATCGTCGAGGTTGAATCACATATCTCTACACCTATATATACACATATACATGCATACATACATTCACATATACATATACACATATAGATACACATATCCATATGTATATATTTACACATACATATACATACACGTACACACCTACATACATATGTATATTTATATATACACACGCACGCGCACACACACTCACACACATACAAACACACGTATACGCTTATACCCATATCAGAGTCGACTCCAGGTCATCAGCGTCACCCGGGCTCATCACAGATTTCGCATAAGATACATGTATAAAAAAGGTAAGGCTTATATGTGCACATCGCAGGCTTATATGTGCCCTGATAATTCAACAGCAAGCAGGTTTGCTGCTTCTAACGAAGGAATGCCACAGAAATATAGTTTTGATATAAGAGTTATTTATACATGAACTCCAGTCGTCTTGGTTTCATGGCGAACTCGTGTAATATCCTGTTCATGTAGCTCCTTCTTGTTGTCCAAGTCGTTCAAAATGCTTTTCTTGATGGAAATACGAGCCAGTGAAGAGAGCCACTCTTGGGCCATTGTGCTTCTCAGGTATGAGCAGATTCTATCCAACGTTGAGACACTTCTCTCATTAGCGACTGATGTTAAGGGGTTGGTCAGCACTAGGCTTAATTAGTTTAATGGATTCCAGCATAGCGGAAGTCAACTCCAATTTATACAGTAATTCTAATCTGAAGTTGATTGACTTGCATCTTGTGAAAT
>NC_142931.1:29971948-29976948 GCF_046866305.1 Octopus bimaculoides
CTTGAAGTATGTGTTAATCCCCATGTACCCAGACTTTGTGGACACCCTGTAGTTAAGGTAGAAATATATACTTTTCATTCAAAGTTGTGAGAAAACATTGAAACGAAATTCTTCGAAGCAAAACCTCTTCTGAGTGAGATGGTGATGGATCTCGATTTGGGCGCCTCCAGTTGTGTCGAAACAAACATCAGTTCAGGTACGATTTCTGTTTACAAGTGAGCAAGCGGGTATTTCCTTGCCTCGACCGACAATTTTCTTTCATGAAGGTACCAACTAAATACACCACTTTTGGAATTTAAGAAAATTCCCGGATCAAGAAAATTCTTTTGGAGTATATTGCTCGCTCGCACAAGTAAAATTTACATTCTCTGCTCTCATTGAGGTATGATCCGAGTTGTATCAGGAGCTTCCATTTTATCTTGATATGTGTATCCTCTTCTTTTGAATGCCATATGTAGTTGGCAAACAGCTAACGTCGCCTCTCTCTGGGATCCTAAAAGAGGACCAGTGAGTATTTAATCGTTGCTTAAAGGTGACCTCTGTTGCTCCAGAGTGTTTCAAAGGGTATCCTAACGCTATTGGTGCGGCTGCTGTTGTTGTTGCTGTATCTATCATTGCTGTTGCTGCTGTTACTGCCGGACACATTGCTAGCGTTGCAGCTGTTGCTTTTAGTGTGGTTTCTATTAACGTCGCCGGATGCGTTGTTGGTATTACTGCTAGTTTTGCCGCTGCTGCTACGATGCCATTGCTGTCGTTACTGTCGGACGCAATGCTGGTGCTGTTGTTGTTATTCTTACTCTTGTTGTAGTTGCTGCTTATTTCACAAGCTTTGCTGCTGCTACTGATGGACACCCACTCAGCCTCGTAGACTGCGTCCACGGAGATGCCTCGACCACCAGCTGAATATTCACTGTTAACCCTACATGAGAACACTGTCCCTGCGCGGATTTTAGTGGCGTTCACTAAATTCTTTTTAACACTATGAGCACATTTGTATGATGTCCTTAAGATGTGTATACTAAACAATCGTCCGTACCTACGTGTTGTGTGCAAAGCTTTCCCAACAATATATATATATTTATATATATATATATATATATATATATATATATATATATATATATATATATATTGTATAAAGGGTCATGGGTAAGGCCAGAACAGTGCAAAGTAAATGCAAGGCAAATCCCAAGGAAACATATATATGAATTAATGTAGACTTACCTTGCATTCAATATTTCGGGGTTATGACCGCATTTTCAAGAAACTGGCGAATTTTTCTCCAGGACCCGTTTGAATGTTATGAGATCTATTTCTTCTCTTATGTGTCTTGGCATGGTGTTGAAGAGAGCGAGGCCAGCTGTGGTGAAATATTTCTGTTTTAATGTTGCAGTGCGATGTATGATTATCACTGAGATGGATGGCAAAGGGAGGAAACCTTGAGTGAATTTCATTTAAAGTTGATGCCAACTTCATTTGGTCAGTGCTGTTTGAATATTTCCACTTCATACAAATAATATAGTGCCCACGGCACTTTGGGGATGAAAATATGAGTTTCCCGAGACGATCCCAATAATCAAGACTTGCCATGTCTCTTTTCCATGTGATCGATCTCTGTGGTGCTTCAAATGTTTGGAAACGATATCTAGACACTATAATTAGTATATTACACAAAAACGTGTCATTATCTCAAATATTTATTTAAAAAAAATTCGTTCTATAGGAATATTTACACTGTAATTTATTATATGTTAAACTAGTAAAATGAAAAAATCTAGGGATCTGAGCCAAATGCCTCCTTGTAATCTTACCAAACGAAGTACAGATCCTTTCTAGCTTGGTGCATCTAAGTTAGCTGAACGGTGTCAGTTATAGTGTTCTAAATACACCTCACCTTTCCAGATATTTGTTAATATGTGATGCTAATTTCACCGTTGCTCTGACACCGTATCGCATACAATTATGTGTTTGTTCGACAAACTTGTTATATTAATTTCTAACTTAATACTCGCCCCTATAAGCTAATAAGAATTCGTGATATGACTTTTTCTTTTGTATCAACAACTAACTATCGTATGTCTCCCTAGTGGATTCTATTCTGAGTGATTTTTGTTTCTGTTCCAGGCATATCGTCATTGAAACTATTATTGTGGTGAATTATTCAGCACTGATTTCTTCAACGAACCGTATCTTTCCAAATTGCTCTCCAGATTGAATCTATTCCCTTTCTTCTTCCAAGGGAAGGAGCTCCTCTGATTTTGTTAATAGTTTTCACAATAGAATCACATAATTTCGATTTAGTTATTATTTGATCTCTTTGTAACCAGTTGTACATTTGTAATTAAACGTTCGTTTTGACGGAAAATTATAATCTGTACTCGGTTAATACATAATAATCATAGTGTAAATTTAAAATCTTTGAATACTGTAGCTGGTTTTCTTTTACATTTAATAACAACCCCAGCATTGCCAATGCTAACTTGTAGTCGAAATGCGAACTTTTATTTACACGATTTCAAAGTAACATGCACTTCAGTTTGCATTTAAAATTTCTATATATCATCATAAGCATGAAAGAAAGTAAACGTTTATTTGCCAATAAGTGGTTTAGTTTCTAAATATCTTTCTAAATCGTTAATAAACTTCAATACTATTTCTGGAATTATTAATAATAATCACGAATAAATGCATATGACTATGCTTATATGCAAACATGTATATGTCTATGCATATGTGTACGTATTTACGTATGCATTTATGTGAGAATGTCTGAATGGAATTGTCATACTGAGAATAGAAGACATTGCCTTACAATTGCCTTTCCCACATTGCTTGTACAAAAGAACGGTTTTCCTGACATATCGAAGTATTATCATATTACTATTTGAAGTTATTCTGCAATCTTTAATTTGTCTTGATGTTGAAAAGTACAACACAGATCAATGACTAAATATGATAGTAATATAGCTTATGTCAAATCTACGTATCCACATCCAACAGAGACAATAGAAACATTGCCTGAATTTGATGATGTCAGTTATGTTAGAATTAGATTTACTTCTGCCAAGAATCTTTTGATAGTTCTGTGAGCAGTAGATTATCTCTGTTAAAAGGAACAATACACGGGTGTCCATGTACAGGGCATAATAGATCACAATTGAAAGCTGACTATTTTATCTGACATCTACTTAGTTCGCAGCGTGAATTTGTGCTTCATGCCCTTAACTCACTCCAAATACATATTGTCTCAACGGGTGCTTCCCAGGAAGCCTTATGTCTCCAGTGTCTACAATATCTCTTTCGTCTTTTGTAATTCATCTGAACTGCAAACTATGAAAACGGCCAAAGAACTAAAATAATTTATCACATACAGAACGTCATGAACTCTCTTTGATCTATTCCAAAGCACCACCGCATCCGTAACCTTATTCTATTGCTTTGATCTCACGCTTTCTCTGATTCTCTCCCATTCTGCTTTTCTTGTACATATGTGTAAGCTTATACACATATACCTGTATGTCCGTCTCTCTCTTTCTCTTTCTTTCTCTTTCTTTCTTTCTTTCTTTCTTTCTCTGAATCAATCTATATATCTGTATGTATAGCTATGTGTTTCTCTGTCTTTGTATGTATATAAACACGTACACAAACACACACACACACACACATATGTGTGAGGGTGTGTGTGTGTGTGTTTCTGCGTGTGTGTGTTAAACGTATTGAGATGTACACACCTACACGTATACATAGGCATATCTCCTTAGGTATAGGAATCGGTTAATAAGTTCCTAACCTTTCATCTTTTTCGTCATATTCAATCAATTTTATCTGGAACAGGTTTACGATTTTAAATGTAATAAACGTATAATATATCTCTTCATTCAAACCTAAAACGGAATTTTTCCACTAGCATAAACATAAGCAATAATCTTTCAAATATACATTTCCTGATATCTTTTGTTATAATAGAAAATTAACATTTTGTGTGGAGTGCGTAAATTATACCGCCAAAAGAAAGAGTATTGTTGTTTTTATTTACACTATGTAATCCTTATTTACGTAGTGGTAACGTATTGGTTACAAAAAGACTTTCCCTTTTAAGAAACCTCAAAGTAAACATAGTTTAATTTTGTTATATTGTAAACGTTTGTGTTTCTTCTGTGACCTTGCGTTTTAGCAAGGCTTTGACAGGTTCGACCAAAATATACTCTTAAGGAAACTATCCAACGCTGGAGTCGGTGGAAAGCTACTTCAATGGATTGGGTATTTCCTAACAAATAGGACCCAGCATATTGTGGTTGATGGCATCCAATCAAGATCAGCAAAAGTCATCAGCAGTGTTCGCAGGGTCCACATTATTTGTTGTCTATAACAATGACATTGCAGATTCCATCGAACCTAGCGCCATTAAAATATTAGCAGATGACTCTAAGCTTCAGAAAATCATTAAGGGAGCATATGATCGAACAATGCTTCAATCGGACCTATGCGCAGTAACCCAGTGGGCACAAATAAACAATAAGCAGTTGAACAAGGAAAAATTTGAGCTCATCTTCCTACTCACAAATATATACTACCGTAGGAAGACCTACTTGAACTGTCGGATAATATTAGAGACTTAGGTGTAACTGTCGACAGCAACATTAGCTGGAGTGTGCACATCAACAAAAAAGTCGATGTTTTCCGCAGAATGTGCTCATGGATCCTCAGAACTTTTTTCAGTGTAGGGATCATAAGACCATCACCCTTCTCTTCTCCACAGTCGCTAGGCCCCACCTCGAATACTGCTGCCCGTTGTGGTCCCCCTACAAAACAAACAAGACATAACGAGGATCGAGGCGCCACAAAGATCAATCACAAAAAATAAATGGCATGATGGGACTTGATTATTGGGCTCGACATAAACAGCTGAAGCTCTATTCACTACAACGCCACCATAAGCGATACATTATTTGCACCATGTGGAAAATATTCCACCAATCTAATCATTATGATATCGGTAT
>NC_142931.1:29981948-30011948 GCF_046866305.1 Octopus bimaculoides
TTTTTTTTGCCAACCACCCCCCAACGGAATACAGTCAAAATATTGGTTTCAAATTTTGGCACAAGCCTAGTAATTTCGGGAGAGAGGGTAAGCCGATTACAACGATCCCAGTACTCAAATTATACATATTCTATCGACCCCTTAAAGATGAAAAGCAAAGTCAACCTCGGCGGAATTTGAACTCAGAACAAAAATTCAGATGAAATGCCGTTAAGTATTTTAAATGGCATGATAACAATTCTGGCAGCTCGCCGCCTTAGAAGCCAACGAAAACATCAAAAACTCTTTTGTGGAGGAGACTATTATATGACATCTCTTCCTAACACAGCTACTTCAATATAGACTAGAAGACATACTAGTTCGTGCTAGTTTCGTCAAGTATTTAATCTAAGAATCGTAAGCGATAAGATAAGAATGACTGGACAAACTTTTGACAAGAGCAGTCACAAAGAAAAAAACTGACGAGAGTAACATGAACAGCAAGATAAAACAACAATGACTTGTAATTGAGGCCAAGGGAGTAGCATCGATTAGATTGATTCCCTGCTTGAGTGGTACTTATTTCGGTCAGAATGAAAGGTTAGAAATTAACTTAAACAATTAAATTATGTAAAATTTGTCTTGCATTCTTGTGATTCTGCAATCCACTATCCTTAATGATGATGATGATGATTATGTTGTTGATGATGTTGATGATGATGAGGATGATAATAATAATAATAATGATGATGATGATGATGTTGATATCTTTCTGTTATTGATGTCTGCAACGCAGCATCAATTAATACAATATAAACATTATACGGATGGGTTACCAAAAATTTTAGAAAGAGCAAAAGTACCTTAATGAACAAGGCGGAGATTAAGACAGCATATTCATTTGATATCATTGAGGTATAGAACTAAACGTAATTACAGAAAGGATGAACGATAATTAAAAGACAATAAAATTAAACTTAAACATTTAGAACTGTAGCTCCCAAACTGCTTCGAGTTGCCACTCCCTTGGCAGCCAGGTCACATTCCTAGTACCCACCCCCACTCACAACCACAAACACAGACCATTTTCTACATCAAATTCAAAACAGCTCTATTTCACTAATACAACTTAACCTAATTCACCCAGTATTTTGTTGTTTTTACATCTGTCGCTCCCTTTTGGCCACCCCATTATCGCCCCCACATTTTTTTAGCGCTCCCTTGGATCTTTCCATAACCCCTAGAGGGAAAGCGCTGATTTAGAATAATACACCTTTACACGCATAAGAATCCTCTAGATATGTCGTCTGTAAATATGTTCTGCCAATCTTCCAGTCATGTTCTAACTTCTCGTACGAACTCGCGAAGAGTTCTGTAGCAAAATATCTAGGAATGGACACACCACCTTTCTTACGAGTTACTTGATGTCACGCCCAGCAACCTCGAGTTACAGCAAGCTGGAGGTTTTATTCCGAATGTTATCTATGGTCAATAATGATATAATTTAAGGAAAATTGACCATATTCTGTTAAACTTGTAATATTTTCGATTGTGAAACAGTTTCAACTGAATCAGTTACATTCAATTTGACGTTGGTTTGGATTAGAATCTGGGCAGTAGGCAAAACAACCCTTATTCAGGGACTTTTAGAGCGGCATGGGCTACTCAGTCTGAAGACAATTCTAATTGGGCCCCCATTTGCAAGGTCATGCGCTGTTTATCTTGATATTAAATCATCATGTCGCGTTCATATGGTTGTGATGTATGTACCTGATGTACCCTTATCAGACAGGTTGCCATGATGGGTGTACTGGGCTTCGTATATATTACCCCAGTGTCACTTTGTTGGCATGCGCTGCTCTCTCTCTCTCTCTCTCTCTCTCTCTCTCTCTCTCTCTCTCTCTCTCTCTCTCTCTCTCTCTCTCACTCACTCACTGAATAGTAATAATAATGATAGGAATTGTAGCAAAATTGCATTCATTTACAATATTCTCAAATTTTCGTTTAGCAAAATGTGCATGAGTGATATTGTGATATTGTGATATTATCGATGATCCTCTTTGCTATGTAATATCATTAGGAATGTCTACTTCAATGTGACTGTTACCTTTCAAACCAAAAAAAAAAAAAAAGAGAAAACGAGATAATTTTCTTGAAAATATGTTTACATTTGTGCCGTGTTATTAAAATTGCTTCCTTTCTCTTATATGCGACTTAACTTCAGAGGTGAGATTTTTTTAAAATCTATGTACCGATTTGTGAGAAAAAAACATAAATTTAAATTTCTCAAAATGGCTGATCATTTTTTGAATTCCTTCATCATCGGGAAGATATTACAAAAAAAAAAAAAAAGTTACAAATTAGCTCTCTGAACCAAATATTTAAAATGAAATGGTTTTTCCTCTAGTAACTCTTGCTAGCAAAACTTGAAAATGCACGCATTTCCACATCAGAAACAAGTGGTACTACTACTACTACTACTACTACTACTACTACTACTACTACTACTACTACTACTACCACTACTTCTACTGCTACTGCTGCTGCTGCTGCTGTTGCTGTTATTGTAAGTGCATTACTTACATAATGCAAATAATTTGTTGATTTGTACATATTCGTTGAGAAAATTTAGGCAGACAGAAATCTTGAGAAAATCAATAATTTGAATGGTAAATTAAGTAGATATTGATTATTTCGTGGCTAGTTTGTAATGTGAGTTTCTCATTATCAGAAAACTAAGGGAGGTGATGGCGGTTGGGTGGTCGAACATGAAGATATGTTCCACTACAATCTTAAATAGTTTTGTTTTCAGTTTATATCATTTCAACAAACACTTGTGCACATTTATGCTGATAGAGAAATACACACATAATGACAATCGTATATGCAGGTTCAATTACACACAGATACACACACACACATAGATAGCAGATATATATATATATATATATATATATATATATATATATATATATATATATATATATATATATATATATATATATATATATTTGTAAGTCTATTAGTGATTCTGTGCATGCAACGACATGTTTTTGTTCGTGTTTTTATATGCATGCACATATGTATAAGTATATTTTTCAGTTATGTATATTCAGGTAGGTATCATACTTAACACAAAATAATGGCAATCGCATATATTGAATGCAATCCTTGAAATAATAGCTGTTGGAGAACGGATGTAAATTAATTCCACTTAATTCACTGAATATCTCAATTTGTTATCATGTTACTGTTTTACAACACTGGCTGGTGCGGTTTTAATTTCTTCAGCCATGTTGTCTTTATTTTTTCGTTAATTTTTATCTTGTTTCTTAAAGCATTTAAACACTTAACTTTTTGTTTTTCAAATCTTCACATTTTTTTTTGCCAATTTCCGATTGCCAATTCGAATATTCTAATCCTGAAATTCAGTATTGCCAAAGTATTCTTGTAACAAATAATGGTCGATTATGTCGTTTCATTATTGAGCTAGAATAACATCTATATTGTAAGTGAAAAGCATCGTTTGAGGATTTAAGCAATGTAAATTAAATTATTATCATGTTTTTGAGGAAAAGTTTATAAACTATTAAACAATCATCTAAACCCGCACAAATACATACATACATACATACATGTATGTATGTATGTATATATATATATATGTGTGTGTGTATGTATATGTATATATCATATATATATATATATGTATGTATACACATTCGTAAATAAAATACAAAATATTCACATGCTTGTATATATATATATATATACATTTGAACCCTCTTAACAAGTCGATGTGTACCTACATACACATGCACATACAAACACATATAAACCCGAGCACAGATATACAGGAACATACATATATATTATGTGTTTGCTTCTTTTAATTATATGAAATCTCTCTCTAAGGAAGGAGCTCGTTTCTAAGAAAGTTGTAATACTCTATCGTTTGCCAATATATAGTATACCGTTTTCTTGTATATATGTGAATAGGTTTATATGTGTTTGCAGGTAGGCATCGACTTGTTAAGAGGATTTATATATATATATATATATATATATATATATATATATATACATACATTGTAAAACCAATGTTGCATTTTGAATTTGAGAAAGATTTTGTACATTATTAGTCATCCATTTAGAAGTTGCATTTTTAGTATGCGTGTATGCTGGTTGATTCATTTACTGAAAACACTACCATTTTCAAAGTGTCATTAAAGAATTCATTATTGATCTGAATCTATATTTATAATCTGAATATTGAAGCTGAAGATTTCGAAGACGTTGTCCATTCTTATTATCCTCCTTCTCTTTCATTTCGAAAACATTTTCACATCATCCTGCTTACTGATTTCTGTAACGGCACTGACTTTTTTTTCTTCTTTTTCAAACAAGTATATCCAGTTGTTATGTTTGCATTCCGTAGATATTTTGATGAGAATGTTCTTCGATGAGAAAAGATCATAAAGAAGACAGCAAGACTTTTATTGACTCTTGCAATACTTGCTACATAATTACCTATCTATTAATCTTAAAACGCTAATATTTAATATAAGTTAACCATATATGTGCAAAACGTAACCTCGAACACAATTGAATTAAAGAAGTGTAAAGAAAACATCTTAATTAATTTAAATAATCAAATCACTCTTGTGACATAACATGTTAGATACAGTATTCCAAATTTGTTTCGTGTTAATATGCCCCGTTCAGTATAGTGCGACGTAGGAAGAACTGAAAGAAGAGAAAATAAATTTAAATAGAAGAAAAATACTCGAGAGACATGGATAGAAACGAAACAAAAATATTAATATAGAGAGGAAACAAGTGGAAAAAATAAATTTAAATAAACAAATCATTATTATGATGTAACTTTTAGGTATTATTTTCTTCTAATATGGTGTTTATATATCCTGCTCAGAATGATGGAAGTTACACAGACGAGAGAGAAGAGAGAAATATATTTAAATAGTAAAAAGTAAATCATGTGAAAACAATGGCTATACTACTTGCAGCTAAAAAATATCGTCATACGAAACAAATTGATGCAAATATAACAAAAGAAACAATGTAAACTGCTTTTAAAATACCAAATTGAAAATCTCCAAGTGGTGTTGAGGGATTCTGGCTTAAAACTTTCAAAAACAGCAATATGTTTCGTTTATATAGCTTTCTGGTTTTTAATTTAGCAGAAAGCGGAATGCCATTTTTGATGGGAAAATGACAGCGTTAACACAGGAGAATAAACGACAAAGACAGTATGTTGCTAATAATTGACCTAGTACAAACTTTCCATTGCTCGGAAAATTGCTAACTGGCATCTTAGCAGATGAATTGTATAACTTTCAATAATAGAGAAAGTAGTCCCCCACCCCCACCCCCCCAAAAAGCAAAAGGGATGCTGATGAAGTCAATGGGAACGGCTGATCCGATTTATATCGCAAACATATACAATGTGTTCGTTGGAGAAATTACAAGAAAAGAAACTATAATGTACCACACTATCGGCTAAGACGTGTTTAAAAATACTGGAGGCCAATGAGAAGATTAAGATAAACGAAAAAAATAAAACATCTGCTATATATGAAAAATCTTGGATTTTTTGCTTACTGAGTAAGGGCATTTAGCAAGGACAATAGTATGCAGCTTTGGATGGATAAATACCCAGTTATGAAGAGAGGTCAAAATAATAAATACATGAAAATATCACAATATATTATCAGATGATTTGAAGAGGATGAAAGGCATGGATTTCTAAGGGTATTGCAGGATAATAATGGAAAGAGAAATGAGAACGTTTCCAAAGAGTATAAGTGTTAAACTAGATGGCTTATAAAAAGAAGACTAACTGCATGATTTGTCCTAAAGAAAATCTGTACATGGGCTGTGTCAATGAACAATGATGGAGATAAATTAATTGGAAAGAAGAATTGGGAAGCTACTCCAAATGCATAGACCATAACATCCTAAAAGGAATCGCTATAATCTCTGTTTAAAACGGCAGGAAGGAAGCAGAGGTTTATTAAATGCATAAGACACCACGATTTGGGGTTTGAAAAAAACCCGAATGCTGAAGTCACTGGAACAATAAAAGATTTCATGAACTACATAGCAAATACCCGGAAAATAAAGATATCCATGTTACAATCATACAACAAACTAGTCGTGTTAGAAGGGAAGAACGCTGGTTTTGGATGGAAGATAAAAACCTAAATATGCCGCTCAGCAATATGCCGTTAGAACAAACTTGCTAGAGAAAAAAATTGACAAAATTGGCCATAGAGCAAACAAAGAATCTGTCGTAATTGGTGTAATCGGTGCATTCAGCAAAACACTCAAACAGCTACCTGAGAGAATGAAAGGTACTGAAAATAAGACACGTACAGACGACCTGCAGAAATGTACCATCGTGTATTCTGCGACAATTGTAAGAAATATCTGTGGCATTCGAAGAGATCTGTTACCACCAAACATCAGGATTCCTAAAATTAAATTAGCTGGCACATAGGTACGGATCTCGATATTTCATGGCGAATGCCATAGTCAATTTCATGCATTGTAGCACTTGACGTGTACATCATTCATATAACCTTCTATGCTTGAAAGACAAATGCGATCTTGACCATACTTGATCTCCCCTTGCAAAGTTAATTCGTTAGATATTGCTTGGAATTTTATGCCTCAACCCTAGCGATTCTATCAATTTAGTATCGCATATTAAATTTTAAAGATAAACAAATGAAATTTCATATCTGTATAGTGATATATACAGTTTAGGGTGATTTACAGGACTCATACAGGTATTATCGAGTTAAACTAACGTTGATGGAACACCCGCATCATCATGAGTAAAGAGAATGATAACTGAATAGTTGCATCATTTCTCTCGAATATTTTAACCACTGTCTATGAAATAAGTTTAGAATTCTGTAGTCGAATGCAAAGACCACCCCATCAACCTACCTTAACCGACTTGTTAACATAGTAAATCTAGTCATTAGAAATTTCTAGTAGTTAGTTATCTTTATTCGTAATTTAGAGATATCTCTTACAGTTAAAATTTTGAATTGCTAAAAGTTATCTTTATTCATAATTTAGCCATTACGAATATTTAATAGTTCTCTTTATTACTTCGTTTATTTAAATTACGAATTAGAAATTCAACTTGTAACACATTTCTTGCTTAGGTATAAAATGTGATTTCTGGTGCAGGATAATTTAGGATAAGTGACGTGTTATCCTTTCTGTTGTTTACTTTGTTATTTACATCCGAATATATTCTATCCAGGGCCACTCTATCTATATTCGCATATAGTGGATTTGGGATTGTATTATTCGATATGATATTTTTAATGCAGAAAATGTTATTGTGTTTTCTAACAGGCAGAATTATAAGGTAGAGCTTACTTCGGCGGCCAACTCTCCTCAGCAGTCTAATAGATTTTGGGAAGTAGCTATACATGAATGAAAACCAAATCGAATATCATGTTTAGTGAGTGTTCACACAGGTGAGATCTCTAGAACGGCAAACTCAATATTACGTAATATTAAGTTTACCCTTATTAGGGATTTTTCGTTCTACTATGTTTTGAAAGTAGCTAGATATAGCTGGGTTAGGGAGGTCAAATATAAACCAATAATGATAGTTGTATTAATTAATATCGAGCCCCAAAAGTATAATTTACTTAAAAGGAGTCCATATTATTTCATTTGTATTTCAGTGTTACAAGAATTATCGCTAACTCCGATAACACTACCATCATCTAAATATATCTTACAATAACAAATGTTAAAATTTCTTAGTTGTACGAAATGATTTTTCTTGAAAAATGTTACGGATTGATTAGTGATCTTTGAGCTTCTACATTATCGCTAAATCTAATATCTAAAGCAACTAAATATCATTTAAATAACATCCTACTCTCATCTTGTAAACGCAACTTTACACCAGACAATGTCATTCTAGATGTGCAATTACCCACAGCAATATAGAATATTCATGACTGAAATGCATTTGATTATAAGTCAGTACTGACCAGAGATAAGCACTACCAGCACCAGCTCCACCAGCACCACCAGCACCACCAGCACCAGCACCATCACCACCACCACCACCACCGCCGCCACCGCCACCGCCGCCGCCGCCGCCACCGCCACCGCCGCCGCCGCCGCCACCGCCACCGCCGCCGCTGCCACCAATAACAGCAACAATGACAACAAGAATAACCGCAACAAAACAACAAAAGTTTAGTCCTCAGGGACCTAGATTAGTGGCACTAATTGACCGGATCAAGAATAGCATATGGTTTATTTTTTCTTTTTTCCTGTGACGAATCGTATTTGTAAGATCGAGGGGCAAAATCTTAAATCCAATAAAACACTTCTCTATTGTTATATTTTACTTCTGCCAGTAAAAATAAGCTGGCAACCATTGAAATTTATTACATTTTGATAATATGCAAGGAAGTGCTTGTTGGCTGGTTAATCGCTCTGTTGTTTATTCACGAACTTCCTGTGTAATCCGATATATTAGTTTTTATAAATTTTCCTACGCATAAACGATTTCCGTGCCAAATATTGATTTTTGAAAAAAAAACACACACACACACACACAATAACAACAAAAAGCAAAAGTGGCATGACATCGCAAACAGAAGAATCAGTTGATGAGTAGCTTTAGAATTACAGTTCATGATATATGTCTTGTGAACCAGATGACGTTGCTGACGCACCTATCGACTGCAGTACTCGCGAGATTTTATCAGAGAAGAGTGTAATATATCGTGTAAACAGGGATTGGGTAAGTTGACGTCAATGAATATGTTAATCACCTCAGATGCACAGTTGTGTTTCAGTTAGAAGAATCTGAAGAATTGACCAACCAGTGTACTGTGTTATCGAAGAATTGCTTCAGACTCATATTGTCTGGTACATAAATACACACATACATACATACATACATATATTCATATGCTCATATCAATACATGAATTCATGCATACGTACGCTCACACGCGCATGCACGCATTCCTCCCCACAAAGCATAATCTATCAGGTGTAAGGATAGCCAAGAAGCGTAGAGTAGAAGCAGAAACTAATGCCATCTTCTCATCACTTAAACACATTGATACCGTGGGGGTGGGGCCAACGCAAATTGATCGGAAGGGACTGGGTTTCCACTTTGATCCTTGCAGACTGTTTTTAGGTATGTTGCAGAGCAAACACAGATTTGTTATTTGTAACTATGTTAAGGTAAAGGAAGTAAAGAGCAGAGTGTTGAAAGCCAAGAGCCGAGAGCAGATAGCTTCATTTGATTAAATGCTGTTAGCAAAGGCAGATGACAAGATGGTAAGTATCAATGTGTGATAAATGCAGTTACAGGAAGGTAGACACATCGAAATTCATCCTTCACAATTGTTCACTGGGTTGAACAGATATTCTTGGAGGTACAATTTCGTTCTTTTAGATTTCTTGAAGGTAGCAAATAACCAAATTACTCTAATCAACAGTGTCAAGTGCCATTTAAAAAAACAGCAACTAGAGATTTTATCACGTTCGTGCGCCCACAACAGAACCGTATGAAGAAAAACGTTTCTGTGCACGATGAAAACTGGAACGTTTGTAGGAAGGTGAATGCAGATTTGCTAGTGTGCTAAAGATTCATCACCATACCAATTTCGAAAAAAAACCCAAAAAACAAAAAAAGAACAGATAGGAAAAGAAAATGGTAAATCTGAACTAGCTCGGGATTCCTGCGAAGATAACATGGACGCTGCTCGGACTCGAAATATCTACTATTATGTATAAACTTAGATATGTTTTAACTTGCAACTATACGCACAAATACTCATATACATATGAATGCATACATTCACGCAAGAGTATATCCGACGGAGACTAACTCTTAATGATGGTGTTTGTACTTTGCAGTGAAACTCTTTTCCTTGATTATGAGCGTGTCCCACAGGAAGACAAAATCTTTAAGACAACAGATAGATGCTTTGCGAATGACGTGAAAGTATATGACAAAGGAGATGTCACTTGGTTAACTTTTGTTTCTAGCTGATATTAAAACGAGGTAAAATTTTACGCCAGTCTAGCAACATCACTGTGAATGGTCTCAACCTATTTCTCCAGTAACGTACATACAATGCTATAAATACCTAATAACGAATGAATACATATCCTGTGATGGAACTTGCGAATATGAACGCATAACACGGATATATTACTCCCAGATGAAAACTATTTCGTACTTATAACTCTTACGTACAAATAAATGACTGGTTGAATACGCGTCTCCTATATCAGTTCTCATACCAGTAAGTTAGACTACGTGATTGCGATGTGGATCATAAAGGTTACCATCAGGAAACTGTTATCTAATACATATATACATGAACAATACTTCTCTGAGGACTTCCCTTCAACCTTGTTGCGTTTGGGGACTGCTTGTGGCTAAATAATTTTCTGGCACTAAAAAAAAGCGCTAAGTTCCTAGCTGTGCTACGGATATACTTTCGCCATGAGAGAATCTCGATTGCAGTAAAGGGTATTGTTTGGAGCAAGCGTGAAAATTCTAGATCTGTGGTTCCCAAAGTGGGCGGTATTGCCTTCCTGGGGGCGGTGAAAAGCTCCAAGAAGAAAAGTTGAAGAAAAGTGGGGGGATAATGGGGTGGCCAAAAGGGGACGATGGATGTAAAAACAAAATAATGGGTTAATTAGGTTATGTTTTATTTGTGAAATATAGTTGACTTGAATTTTCTCTAGAAAGAGGTCTACGTTTGTGATGGGTAGTTGGGGTGAGGGGCGCTAGGAATGTGGTCTGGGTGTCAAGGGGGCAGCAGCTCGAAAAAGATTGGGAAGCACTGGTCTAGATGAATGTCACTCATGATTAGGGTTGTGATGTATTATTGTAGGTTTTTGATAAGAGTAGAGCTTGTATAAATGTATATAGACGCACACTCGTAGATGTGTGCGTATGTGTGTATTTTCTGTGCTTATATATATATATACACATATGCATTAAAGTAAATATGTGTATATATATATGTGTGTGTGTATGTGTGTGTGTGTGTATGTGTGTGAAATAAAATGAGTCAACAAAACCAAGGCAGTGTGGAATTTTCAGAACATTTATAAAGAGAAAGTTAGTCTTACAGCTCTTTCTGGGATATTAGGGATATCCCTTCATCATAGACAATGTGAGATGGTTAAATAGAGAGAAATATTACAATTCAATATGAGGACTTATTTTGGAAGAGGAAGCAAATAAGAGGTATATAAGGAAAAAGGATAATGAATGTAGAAATAAAAATATAAATGCAGAGGAAAGTGGTGTGTAGAAGCGGTACAAATGCTTTCTGTCCGTGGTATATAAATTCCAATAGGAGTTCATATCTTGTTATCACAAATGAAAAGTGTGGAGACGTAGATTCCATGTGCTGTTCGTGCAGGAGGTGTTAGTGATGTGAATGAAATTTGAGAATGTAGTGGTAGTATTAAGTGGATAGAGAGGGAAGAAGAGGTGTGTATGTTAAGATGAAGGGAGAGTTAAAAGGAAAAGGTGAGAAAAGAAGAAGGAAAGAAAGAGGAAGAGAAAATGAAAACATATACATGTTCATACAAGACCCGCATTAGACTCCTCACTCGTATCATTATCGAACCGAACGTTTAAATACGGTCCTTCCATAGCATTTAGCGACACCTGTTATCTTGGGTTTTCTGGATGCCAATACCAAAGATATTTATGTATGTCTGTACATATCCATTCACACACAAGCGTGTGCCAACATACCACTATATAAGTGTGTGTATGTGTATATATATATCAACATGCATGTAGTCATATGACTGACAGGGTGGAGCAAGTATAAGATTAACGGCTATGTTTTGGATTTCATAACTGTTTCAATAATTTGACTCTGTAGCTGGGTGGACATGTAATTCACTTCGTATGCATTATATATCCACCAGTCTTGAAGTACGTGTCAGATTCAAGAATATTATCCTAGGGATGCGATTTCTGTTTTATTCTCCTGATTCCATTTTGTCATATCCGGAATTATACTCCTTCACATTATTGTGGGATTTGGAGTTGAAGTAGATGAGACAGAAATTCACTTACTACCGAAGTTGCACTTTTCTGATTGCTTAATATTTAGACATAATAACGGATTGTACAATATTACGATGAATATTGAATGCTACTTGACAATTATTTATTAATTATAATTATATATTACTATGGAAGACAATATTTTTACTATTTATATACACTAAACAGAAGTTACACATTCCTTACTTAATAATGTTGTACATTATAAAACTCTGCGTTCTGGCCGGTGACATTTCTGCATCTCAACATCGACGCATCTTAACAATATCAGGTCGAACACGTTTAATGAGACCTTGTGTTCACGTTTCATAGTAGAAAATAATAGGCAAGAAAATGACAAAGTCTTTAGGAGCAAGGAATTGAAAACGGCCGAGAAGACTATCTTGAGATATAAGTTTCGGATTTGAATTCAGATACTCTCTCCAACTTTGTTTCTTTCTTTACTTTTATATTCTTTCATTTTCTGTCTTGAAAAAATTGGCTCTGACCAAACTTGAATTCAGTTTGGCTCTATCGGGACCAAAACTATTCAAAACACGCCTTATATCAAAACTATCAAGATTTGAGAATCCAAACAAGTAAATCAGATTTTTGTGTTCTTAACTGGTTAACATAATACATCCGAGGCGTAATTGCTTCGGTTTTAACAATGTTTCAGAACTAGTCACTCCTCAGAGCAGAACTTCAATACATATTCAAATATATTTATAGGATATGAGCGACATAGTGTAGGTGCAAATGTTATTTTGTATTCTACTCACCGGCTGTATTTTATTTGTAAATGCCTTACATTAGACTTGCAATTCTGTCTACTTGACCCATGGTTACAGGCAACAACATGATATGAGATAATAATGTCTGTTTAAAGTATTTCCAACACGGTGTCATTGAGAAGTTGATCCATACACCTCCTTCAGAACAGTGCTAAAGTTGTTCTCATTTGTTTTGAGTTCAAATTCATATTAAAGTAAGAAATTTCCATATATATATATATATATATATATATATATATATATATATATTCAGTTAATAAATCTTATTAATTCATCATTGATTTTTAATATTAAATACATGCTCTGTTAATCATTGCTTTGCAGGTCTCTGCTTTAAGTTTTTATATTTTAGATGCATATATTTGTTCAACATGCTAGAAATAGCAGCCAAATCACCCTCTTCTCTCACCTCTTGAAGTACTTAAGGACCCCGAATGAATGTTTAACTATTAGGAGTGAGGATTTTTCTTGCTATCCGCATTTTAAAAAATACATCTTCACTGAAATTTGATACATCCAACTATGACGTAAGTTTTCGATATACATATGAGGCAACAGTTATTTATGTTTAAGTTGATCTGATATGTATTTTATCCACGAAACCCTGCGTTGCTATTTCTCACAAGGGTTTCAGTGTTTTCTTTACGTTGTATATGTATATATATATCTATGGTATTTGCAGCTTCAAAGATATTTGTTAGCCAAGGAAAAAAAAAAAAAAAAAAAAACGTTGGGTTCACTTCTACATTTAATTTTAAAAAACAATTGCAGCATGGAAGAAGATTGTAAGCCATTTAAGATGCAGCACGAAGTTTTGTCAGTGAACAGGTCGCGGTTTCAAAGCGACGAAAATATTTTGACACAAATTAAATTTAAATGTTGAAGTGAACGTAACCGGTTTTTGTGTGTTCTTAAATGGCTTCCAATCATCCTCCACCCTGCAATTATTTTGTTTCAGTACATGATCCCAAATCAAGTCACTTGCTATGTAAGTACATCTCCGTATTTTAATTTTCATTTGTGTTAGACTTTTCGTTGCTGGATCAGTATCACAGACTAACTCTATCCAGGACAGATACCAGCTGACAGACCAAATCTAACTGACAGACCAGATCTTTGATATGAAACTTAGGGATCTCATGCATGATATTTTGGAGAGGAATGTTTTGGGAGAGGTTGCAGCCCTAAATATGGACTATAGGTTTGCAAATTCGTGAACTGTCCCATTATCATATGTTGTTCATATTAAAAAAAGATCCAGAACATTATGATAAACTTGTTTATGTAGGATTTCGAAATTCACAAGCATAACCAATTCTGTTTAAATATAGCACGAAAAGCATGCTACATGGTCTATGTGGAAGAAATAGACCCAATGCAACATGTATGGTTGATAGGAAGTAGAATATTCCATGAAACTGAGATACCTGAAATGAATTTACTTCAGTACTATGGTGCTCACAAGCTGAATATGCAGGTAAACATGAAGTCAACACGAAGACACGCACACAATCGATTCATCTTCTTAAGCATTTAGTTTCCCCTCCGCACATATACGAATATCCATCTTGATAATTCAGTTTCCTTCACTTCGCTAATGGCATTGATAAAGTATGCACAACACAGCGTTTATTTTCTCAATGTCGGATAAAAACTAACGTTTTGCTCCTTAGGTAAGAGGTCGCTTTAATTGTTAATTACACGTATATAGACGTAAAAATGAATGTGTTTAATGACTTGCCCGACTAAACAGACCATATTTAATAACAAGAGAGAAATTTAGAATCTATATGAAAAAGTCGAGTTCTACTCAGTCATTTCCATTTCTTTGTAACCAAGGCCTAATAATAGATGGTTCTATCGTAATTTTCATTTCACTTCAAGTTCAAATGATACCTCAATACTCCGCCTCAAAAATCAAAACACAAAAATCAAACAAAATAATATGCAAAATAATATCAACTACCATCATTATAACAAAAGCTACCAGTACAACAATAACAATAACTGCAAATATCTCTTTTGTATTTTTGCTTTAATTTGTGACAAATTATTCTCTTGAGGTGAAATGTGAGATGGGGTTTACTTTCTGGTGTTGCGGTGTCCGAAATGTTAAGGAAAGATAAACATCATGCTGTCTGATTTGATTGATTAATAAGTAAACGATACCTTACAAAGCTCTTGGTTTAATCTTTTAAATTTCCGTTTGTGTTTTAGTCGAATTGTATGTGCGTGTATGATACACATACATACGTATTGTCTCTTAATTCTGGTTTGCTTCTAGAGGCTCTTCAATAGTTTTCTTTTGCTTCTGTTTTCCCGAAAAGTCTAGAAAATAAATGATTAATCAATAACCAATTACACATGAAGCAATAAAATTGCATTGCATCTTACTGTGTATGAGTTTTAACTACTCACAAATCGGATGCATTTAAATGTACATCAACCGATTATTAAAGAAAAATACTTTTAAGTATAACAACATAAAAAGTAGATGATATAAAATAGTAAAATATAATAGTGATGTATATATTAAAAGCTCCACCAGTGCAGAAGACGAACGAGGGAAAAAAAAAAGGACGTTTGGATGTGAACAAACTTTTCCGAAAAACCAGAAATACTCACGCTTATATTTGAATATTGGCATTTTCTTTCGAGCCTTTCAAGAAATCTATTTTGCTTAATGTGTTGTATTGGGCGAGAACAGAAACAGGATTGTTTCATATTATATAAAATATTACCTTACAAGACAGTGTGTTATGGTTTACTTTACCGGCGGCACGTTGTGTCCTAGAGCAAGACGCTTTATTTCACATTGTTTCAGTTCACTCAGCTTACAAAGTATGATGAAATGAATATTTGTAAGGGTTCCTTCGGCGAATTTTTTATATTGTCAGATGCTACTTGTTCGCATATAAAATCGTTTCTTCTCTTGTACATTTATCCCGAGGACAACAGTTTATACTTTTAAAATACAATTCTACTTGCTATATTTGCCTTAGTTAACCAATACACTTATACTCAAGTATAAAATGGATTCCAGCCGCGACAATTCTGTCATTTTCAGAATGTCTAGGGTTATATTATTTAACAGCTCATTCTCTTTCTAATGAAGGACTGTTATTAGAGGGAGATTTGGCAGCTGGCCGCTTTATCTGGCAGGTCGAGAAACTATGCAGAGGTTTCGTTGTTGATTTCTTATATAGTATCTGATGTAATACAAATAAATATTGCAATTACGTGCTGGATTTGAACATATAACGAATACGTTCAGAACTAAATAATAGTTCACTTACTACCATGTCTTAAACTTACCTCCACCGCCCTTTTAAACACGTATAGTAATGTGCAGATAATAGAATGCGATTTATGAGATATTATCAAATATGATCGACAAAATAAAATTAGAATCTCTCTACAGAGCGTTAAGTTCACTATTGTTTTGTCTTATTTGGGATTTAAATATAAAGAATATCGAAATAAATATGATAAATCTTTATGAACGTAGCTGATACAGCAGAGTAGAAAAGAGGGAAAAAGAAATATACCATCTAAGCATGTTTGCGACGTTTACAATATTAATATTAATATCTGTTTAATCTTCTTATGTAAAATAACTTCCTAGCGGTAGAAATGTCTTTAGGGAGATGGAGAGAGTGAGAGAAAGTGAGAGAGGGAGAGAATGGGAGAGAAATAGTCAGAGAGACAAAGACAAAGAATGGTGGAGAAATAGTAAAGAGAGATGGAGAGGGGGTGAGTCAGAGAGAGAGAGAGAGAGAGAGAGAGCGAGGACGGGAGAAGCAGACTTCGATTATGTGTGTGTGTGTGTGTGTGTGTGTGTATGCACAGAGAAAATACAAAGAATGGATTGATAATGATACAGTGAAGAGGGTAGAAGGTGTTTCTCTTTATAAATATCAGTGATAGTGAGGATATATGATAGATTTTATTATTAACATTATTTTAACATATTTCAAATTATTTTTACTTTCTAAATGTGTTGTTTACAATTCAGCTTTATGCCTTTTGTATATTTGCAACCGCCATACACACACACACACGCACGCACATATATGCATACATGCATATATACACGTATACATTTATATTTATATATGTTTATATATATATATATATATGCATGTATAAGTAAATAAATTTCTATGCGGATACACACACACACACGCATATATATATCTATATATATATATATATATATATATATATATATATATATATATATAAATATGATCATACGTTTGTATATATTCATGCATATACATGCATATATATATATATAAATTCTTATACATGCATATATATGCATATGTATACATTTATATATATATATATATATATATATATATATATATATATATATATATATATATATATATATATATATATATATATATAGCGGTTGTCTATTCCTTATGCAGAATTTGAGCACCTTCTGTACCTACACGTTAGCACCATCATGGCATCTGATGTGGCTTTTTAAACCAAACATATCCATCTATCTATCTATCTGTCTATCTATCTATCTATCTATCTATCTATCTATCTATCTATCTATCTATCTATCTATCTATCTACCTATCTCTCTATCTATCTGTTTATCTATCTATCTATCTATGTGTCAATATAAAAGAGACCACTAAAGTGGACTGTCAATGTGCTAGAAAAAGATCTCTTAAAAAATTCTCAAACAAAGATTCAGCGGAGCAAAGTTATAAATACCTCGGTTATCTGTAGACCATGGTTTCAAAATCAATACTTTCTTAACGAAAGTATCTGTTTATCATCAGTACAGACGGTCAACTTGATTATAATCGAAAAGAATCTCGTGCTAGTTGTCTCCAACAAGTGAAAACGTGCACGTGATTCTATCAATTATAAAGAGTAAAATTCAAAAGTCTTAGTACTGGCGCGCTGAATTCGGAAATATCTCTGCAGAATATATATATATATATATATATATATATATATATATATATATATATATATATATATATATATATATATATGCAGGGCAGGGAATCGTCAATTAGTAATAAAATTAATAATTAACAATTTTGCCGGGTAGCTCAGTATGAAAAATCCTTTTCGGTAAAAAACATTTATTATCATAAATATATAGGGATTGACAGTAACCTGCTTCTCCAACATACTGAGAATTCAGAAATAGCAGTCAAAGAACTACTGATTTCAAAACTACAAATTATTACTCCAGATTGATAGCGATATTTTTGATACACACAGAACAAAAAACAGTAGAGAAGAGTAAAAAAACCACCTGCCTTTAGTTAATTTAGTACGATCGTTTCACAGTTAAGAGTAAAGAATACTCTATTCTGATCATCAGCTAAATTTATTGGAATATTTAGCTGATGATCAGAATAGAGTATTTTTACTCTTAACTGTGAAACGATCGTACTAAATTAACTAAAGGCAGGTGGTTTTTTTTACTCTTCTCTACTGTTTTTTGTTCTGTGTCTATCAAAAATATCGATATCAATCTGGAGTAATAATTTGTAGTTTTGAAATCAGTAGTTCTTTGACTGCTATTTCTGAATTCTCAGTATGTTGGAGAAGCAGGTTACTGTCAATCCCTATATATTTATGATTATATATATATATATATATATATATATATATATATATATATATATATATATATATATATATATATATGCATGAAATAAGTAAATAAATTCATATGCAGACACGCGTATATGAGTATGTATCCACATACATAAACATGACCGTAACAGTTGGATTACATTTTCGTACCCTAACAAATGTATTGTTAATAGTCACATCTGGTGGACATAGCAAAAATTGTTAATGTATTTGTATGTCTACATCTGATAAATGTGTTTTCGAGAATCATCCTATATTTAATACTATATTTAATTCTATGCCAAACGTTTTTTTTCTCTAATTATCCGCTATATGCTTTATCAATGTAGCCTTTAATGAAACGTATACTATGTAGAGATAGCCATAGAATGAAGATACATATCCTGTTGCACGCATTGAAGATAAATATATATATATCTATAGGTATGTATATATATATATATATATATATATATATATATATATATATATATATATATATATATATATATATATATATATATATATATATATATATAAATGTATCAATGTACGTGTGTATGTGTATTTATGTATATATAAATATAAGCAGAGAATGCTGCAGAATGACAGATAAATATTTATCTATCTACCAACCTATCTATCTATCTATCTATCTATCTATCTATCTATCTATCTATCTATCTATCTGTCTATCTATCTATCTATATATCTATCTATCTATCTATCTATTTATCTATCTATCTATATATTTATCTTTCACCATCTGCCATTTTGTATACGTGTGTGTGCATTTCTGTTTTTGATTTCGTGCATTTACATATACATGAACGTACGTATGTGTCTTCTAAAGCGAGGAATTGCATGTCATTTTAATTATCAACGCTAACATTGCATTTCGTATTCCTGCAGTCGGCCATTAATTTGTTTTATTCGTCGGCGATCAGATCATTCGCCATTTACTGTTATAATGAAACTCATGTCAGTTATGCAGCCTATAACTACATGCAGAATTACTCTTCCTAAGGAATCGCTGCTTTCCTCCACATCCTTCCCAACGCCAGATATCCATCGACAGCTAGAATCCTAGTAGGAAGCAATCAATGGAATCACGTTTCACAACAGATATATTGAAAGGGGATGTACTCATTGCACGCAAACTATTTCATATCAAGCGTTCAGATTAAACCGAAATATCTAAGTAGTTAGATAGGTTGAGACCTATTATAAAATTTTATCAAACTGTTGTTATTTACTAAATTTTCTGAGAAATGTTTCTTCTCCGCAAAAATGCAAGTTGTTTTTTCTGTCTTTTAATCTGCAGTCAAATCTACATGCTACCTCAAACATGGCGTCGAAATCGTGATACGATGAAAGATTTACTTGGGAATTTTGAAAGAATAAGAATATATATTAAAAGTAATACAATCTAAAAAACTTTAATCGATGAAATAAAAATGTAATCGAAAGTGTAAAGCAAAGTAAGAAAACTAATTATGAACGGATCCTTCGCTGAAATTGCTTCTTTACGAACATAGTACAGTTTGGAATAAAACTAGAGTTTTGAAATCAGATGGAGATATAAGAGAAATGTGAATTTGATAACCAAGAACTTTCATGGTGAGTACGATATTATTATAAATATTTCACCAGGAAGTAAATTCGATCCAACGAAATCGTTTCTGACAGAAAAAAAAAGTAAAGTAAAAATTGTCTTCGGATGTATATAGATGTATTAACTTTAAATGAATAGGAAACAGGATGTTATGAGCCTCATACCTTTCTCTAGGAAATTAACGACAGATAGGAAATGAATTGGTTTAAATTGAAATTAAAGCGACATTCATTTACAATAACAAGATTATCTCTTGCTCAAAGGCGTTCAACTTAACCCTTAATCTAAATAATGCGGACAGCTAAAGTTGACAGATCGACTCACAAATCTTTAGGCTTCCAAATTTGTGGGATAAGCGAAATGTGAAGTTGTGAGGTACATGTCTCTTTTAAGTGGAATTAAGGCGTATCTTACACATTTCCAATAGTATATAGATGCAGGTGAAAATTAAAATAAACATCTGATTCCTTTTAGCCGAGAAAGAGAGCCTAATAGCTTCAATGCAATTTAGCCTCATAAATATAGTGAATAAGCTAAAACGTAGAATTAAAACTAGGCTATATGTTCTTACTGAAGAAATTATTACTGTTATTCAAGAGCAACGTAATTAGTGGTAAACTATAGTGGACTGAAACGAATCCTATCCATAAGGTGTCAATACCAGTATATAAAGATGGAGAGGTTTAATGTAGTTTGAAAATGTCGGCAGAAGTACTGGTGGGATGTTCCTCGCCTAATAGCATTGAATAAGTGGAGGATGTATTTTGGTCGTTTCCTTATCTTTTATTATTTTGCAAGTAATGGACAATCTGTATTGTGTTTTTTAGAAGTTCTGCTGCTTTTATTATTTAACCGTCAAGACAGCTTTTATCGTACAAATCTAAGATCAAATGCGTTCTTATCTGTGAATATCACGTTTTGGAAAAAAGTACAGTGTAACAGGTCCTCCCTTTGAATGACGAGAGGGTATGATGTGAGAGTGATTTGACTGACATTCATAGATCATATGACCAAAGAAAGGATTCATGAAAGCTGTGGATAATTCAACTTGAATTCCTGATGTTTGATTCATGGAATGAAGGAATCTAGTTCCGTTGAGAAATCATTACAACTTCATTTAATTAGATGTCGATTGTAGAAATATTGAGAGAAAGAAAAAAATAAATATAGGGTCTGGTAGATTTCTGTTTCAAACGAGCAAAAGCCATTGCTGCCGTGGTCAAAGAAGAAAAGAAACAAAACAGTGCCCATGCTAACCAGCATTTAGGATTTGATGTAGAGAGAATATTTGTCAGTCAGTCATTTTATTTATTTTGCCTCTGCCTGGTCAAAATGGGCACTTAATACCTTAACATTCACCCAACAAGCCCCTTCGAACATTTTAAACGACTCTTTTTATATTGTATGATGTCTGTAATTGCGATATTTAATATTCCACTTTACTTTTGAATTGACATCACTTAGAGACTTCAAGATCTGATTACTATTTCCAACAGCTCTAGCACCTTTTTGTATGTTCTCTTCTTGAATGATTAGATCGGCTGTGTTACTGTATTCCACTAATATTCTTTTCTATGCAAGTCAACGTGTTCATCTATATTTGCAGTTATGATTAAAATATCTTTCTCCATAAAAGAAACTATCTCGGTGATATCATTCCACTTGTTATAAATTCATGCTATTTGGCTTGAAAGTTCTTGGTTACGATTTCTTACTTCAGGTGAATATATTGGTTATGATTTCTTAGTCCAGGTGAATTTATTGGCACACCATAATTTTGTGTGTGGTTTACTCTCTCCATGGTTAGGCTTTCTCTTTTGCATTAATACCTATTGTCAACTTAGCGACTATCATCTGTTTTGTTAGGTTTCGGGCAGTTCTGAACAGCAACTTCTATAGACGTTTGTTTTATTGTCGTTTGAGGTAGGAATGAAGCTTCTGGACATGTGAGTATCAGTTTTTATTTCATTAAATTTTAATTCATTAGCTGAAATCTATATATTATAATATAAATGTAAAATTTGAATGTGTATGAAACCACTGGATTTATTTTCATTAAATGAATGACGATATAGTGCAAGTAAATTTTAATAATTATCTGTTCACTTCAACCGCTTGTCTAAATTGTTACAAATTACTTTTTATAATAGTATAGTTTACATATCAAATGTTTGTAAACAAATGATACGCGTCAGATTATTTTAGGGTTTGACAGTAACTTTATAGAGTAGCAATTATAATGAAGTTATAATAATTCACATGTCTGCAATATATTTGTATAAAAAGCCAGATATTTTTCTTTTTAAAATTTAAATGACCATACGTATCTCTTAACTAAAGACATACTTCTAGTACAGGTTTTCTCATCTGCAATATTGTATACCAGGCAGTCTCCCATAGTTAGAGTAAAACGATTCTGTAATTTCTTACTGTAGAACCTACACAAATAATTTGTTTATAGTGAAGAAATGTATGCGCTGCACGTTAGCTAACTCCTTCATCAAATCGACATTTCCTAGACGGGTGCTCAGTATACCACACGCCAGGTGTCGAAGCGATCGTAGAGCAACGAAGATGAAGTATTTTGCCTAAGAGCACAACACACTACCTAGTCTAGGAACTGAGACCACGATATCGCAATCGTGAGTACAGCATATCAACCACTAAACCATGCGAATATATGCATTGCATTATATGTATGCATCCATATATATATATATATATATATGTATATATATGTATATATATATATATATATATATATATATATATATATATATATATATATATATATATATATATATATATATATATATATATATATATATATATATAAATATATGCATACAAACATGTATACATACATATATGTACATATATATATATATATATATATATATATATATATATATATATATATATATGTATGTATATATATATATATATATATATATATATATATATATATATATATATATATAAATATATGCATACAAACATGTATACATACATATATGTACATATATATATATATATGTATGTATGTATATATATATATATATATATATATATATATATATATATATATATATATATACATATGAATACACACACGCATATATATATATATATATGTATATATAGATGTATGTATATATATATATATATATCAACACTCAAACACATACTTTTCTAAATATACTGAACCAGTTTTTATCGATGCAGATCAATACAAATCTCATCAAATTTCCAGTGTTTTACCTTGAATTAAACGATACATACACTTCTTCCTCCTAAATATAAGATCAAGTATGACTTCCTGCTATTCTATGGTTATTCCTATAAATTACTGCTATGCAGTTGCTTAAGAGAAGCATTGCAACGCTGCAATAGTGGAATGTAGCCAATAACCAGAACACAAGATCCACTGGCTTGTTTTATATTTCCTACACTTGAATTGTTAACTACACAGCGTATGAAATCATTCATTTTATGTATGTTAACTTTGATTTACTGTGAAGATGGTTTTGGTTTAAAATGTAAGTTAATGTGAGCATATTCTCAGCAAATCAACCATCCTAATTTCAATTCTCCTTGGAAGTTCCTCAAGCCTCTAATTCAGGCGTGTATATATCTGATAAAAGAATAGACAGAATATCTAATGTTATAAAATCAGAATACTATGTTGCTTTGACAAAACCCAAAGCAGTTAATTTTAATTCTATTTGGAAGTGCAATAGATAATTATGCCACTATCAGATAAACGAATTACCTGATCATTTCCCCTCATTACACTGTTTTGGTCTACAAAGTCTTCTTGGTGTGACTAAATATACTTAAATATATAGAGGGAAAATATATTCTCGATGCGTGTCAAGTTATATAAACTGCAGCTTTACATGGAAAGAGGCAAGTTCTAATTTTGAAGAGAAACTAACGAAACATGGCATTCGCTCTGTTTTATCGTAGATTTAAGTGTTTCGAAAGTTTTTAAGCGATTCTTTTAAAAAATATAAACTTAAATACGTAACCATCCCTAAAGGAAAAATAAATACGTGGAAATACACAAATAGCAATGTGCTGATAGGTGAGGGGAAAATATTTATCTGCGATATTATTTCTTACCTAAGGCAGTGAGCTGGTAGAATAGTTACTACGTCAGGAAAAAGGATAAGCGGCATTTCTTCCAAATTTACGTTATGAATTCAAATGCCACCAGAACCGACTTTGTCTATCATCCCTTCTGGGTCGATAAAATATATGTACAGCTTATCACTGGGGTCGATGTAATCGACTTGCTCGTCTCCCGAAAATGCTAGCCTTGTGCCAATATTTGTAGCCAGTATTATTCTTATCTAAGTCGGTGAGCTGGCAGAATCGTTTTACTGCGCCGGAAAAAAATCTTAATGTTTGATGGCCTTTCTTCTAGCTTTTCTTTCACATTTCAAATGCGGCCGTGGTCGACTTTGTATTTCATTCTTTCGGTGTTGATAAAATAACTACTTGTTAAACACTGGCTTTAATATAATCGACTTATCACCTCCATCAAAGTTGCTGGACTTCTGCCAAAATTTGGTACCGATGTTATTCCAGACCAGTCACATTTGACAAACCATTGCTTAGTTGTTGGCACTCCGTCGCTTACGACGTCGAGGGTTCCAGTTGATCCGATCAACAGAACAGCCTGCTCGTAAAATTAACGTGCAAGTGGCTGAGTACTCCACAGCCACGTGTACTCTTAACGTAGTTCTCGGGGATATTCAGCGTGACACAGTGTGACAAGGCTGACCCTTTGAATTACAGGCACAACAGAAACAGCAAGTAAGAGTGAAAGAAAGTTGTGGTGGAAGAGTACAGCAGGGTTCGTCACCATCGCCTGCCGGAGCCTCGTGGAGCTTTAGGTGTTTTCGCTCAATAAACACTCACAACGCCTGTTCTGGGAGTCGAAACCGCGATCCTATGACCGCGAGTCCGCTGCCCTAACCACTGGGCCGTTGCGCCTCCTCATTGCTTAGTAGAAGATAAAAATAAACGATATGCAAATGGTATAAAATGAACCCCTGTTACAGAATTTGGAAAAAATACCAAATGCTTCAACATTTTATGTTTTTAGTTCCATATGTCAATGGTTTGGTTTCAAATGTATTTTCTCTCTCTTTCTCTCTCGGTCTATAGAAGTATAATTTAGTTTCCTATAAGTAGTTGTTTCCGTCACCTAGATATATATTTTATATATTCACCGTTAATGAATGAAGCCATAACATGATACTTACAAAATTTATTTATATTTTATTAAAAGTATTATCTTAGAAAGTCTTTTTGCAAAATTATTTTAAAGAAACAGCTGGATATTTTATCTGTATTAACGTTTTGTAGTGTAATAAAAATATAGAAACCACAATACGTAGACAGCCATAAATAGAAGATCTATCTATCTGCCTATTATGGTGTGTCATTGCGCACGCGTGCGTATTAGCATGTAATGTTTGCTCGCGCGCGTATGTTTTGATTTACGACTCTGGGAAGAAAATAAGGGATTTAGTAGACCAGTTTCGAATAAACTGTTAAAATCTATACCAGAAGTTATTTATAAAGTCACTCTTTAAATGTACTTTAGTAACTCAGATAATGCGATTTCTATAAACTAAGTCATTCTAAGTAGCACCTTGGCGTCACTGGTATGTTAACAGTGATAAGATATTACAATGTATTGAAGAATACATTTGATAGACGTTTAACCAACAAAATATCTGTAGATGGATCTAAACAGCGTTTAGTTAATACGGCCAGCATCACTATGTATTATTCTAAGATTTCACCATCAACTTAGAAACCTTTTTTCTTAACAATCTACGAAGCTATTATTTTCAAAGCCTTTATTAATAACTGATTCAAAAAATGGAATAATGAGATTAACGTACTACGAATATATTAAACGTGCTAACAGTCATAAAGGCGGAAATTTATGCAAATCCGCCTTTCTGATTGACCTAAGCGCTTATTGACAGGGGCTTTATAAATTTATTCTTCATGGATGTTTCAGGTGCTTTAAGAAATATAAAGATACACACTATAGTGGCTCTAGAACTAGGAATACTTAAGCAGAGAATAATCTACACGCATGATAACATATACTCTTGTCGGAATTTTCTACATACATTAAGTCAAAGGCAAGCTATGCGCTTTAATGTGATTGTACTTATCAGAAATTTCGGCAATACCGTTGCACACTAGATTAGATACAGTCATTAAAGCTAAGACATAAAGAAACCTATTAATCATTACCCAAAATATCGTCATATATAAGTGAAAGTTGCCACCTCTAATTAAAACGGAGAAAAAAAAGACTTACGGTCGATTAAAATAGATTTTGTGTTTTTGTATGAACACACACACACACACACACACACACACACACACACACCCACAGACATATATATATATAAACTTGGAAATGGATACGTGTCGTTCGATCATATAATAATATAGGTAGTATATATATATATATGCATATATACACACATACATGTACATCCCTACATATATATGGGTACAGGACAAAAAAACGTGAACAAAATGAGAAACGAGAACATAACAATCAAAAGCATGGACAACGAACATTTTTTCGAACAGCGAAAGAAACAAATAGAGAAACGAGGAAGGCAACATAAAGAACATTCCCTTCATCAGTTGTCCCCTATTTTATCTACTCCGCGTTTCGAAGGTAGGGACAAGACGCGAATTCGTTAAAACAGCCCTTCCCGCAAAGCAAATTAAATAAAATTTGGGATTTTTTGCGAATGGTTAAAGTGGTAACAAACAGAAGACAGTAAGAACAAAACAGTAAAAACAAACGGTGAGGCTTTAGAAAAAGACACTTGTCCAAGGTGCCACGCAGAGGGACTGAACACTGAAGCATGTGGTTGGGAAGTAAGCAACCGAGCCAAAGCTCCCCCTTAATCTAAGGGGGACTGGAGCAATGTGAAACGTAGTGTTTTTCTGCAGAACAGAACGAGCTGTCCGGTCTGGTAATCGAACTAAAGATCTAGCAATCGTTAGTGCTACATCCTAACCACTAGACCACGCGCCTTCACATATAACATATTTAGTATTTTCATGTATGAAATAATATACATATATGTGTGTGTGTGTGTGTGTGTGTGTGTGTGTGTGTATGTGTGTGTGCGTGTGTGAAATAATACACACACACACACCACATACACAAACGCCCGCACGCGCGCGCACACACACACACACACACACACACACATATATATATATATATAATATAATACATATAATATGTGGGAGAGTGTATAATTGGATGAAGATTACTAAGAAAAATGCTTTCAGCCGTAAAATGATATCAGTCTTATTTGAATCTCCAATTCCATTAGTAAAACTTATCTCTTATGATACAATATGTTTTTTTTTTTTGCTTTTTGAGTATCTTTATTGAAATATTTTTCTTTAGCCACGTTTTTCACCAGTATGATACCTCATCAAACCAATGTATTTTTATGTTGTATCGTTTTTGTAGTTCTAATTTTAAATGATGCCCTGAATAATTTTGAGCGTTTATCATACCATTTATCACTTACAAAGTGTGTAAAATTGTGACTTCAGCCTATGTTAGTGTGTGAAGACAGATATCTAGTAAGAGATAAGGCGATGACGTAGCTTCTCCATTGTCGGTCATCTTGCTACAAAGAGGAACAATATTTCCTTGAAATCACATTATAATGTCCTCATTTCAGAAATGAATGATATACTTGATAATGTAATCGTAGATTTAACCCTAAATAGATAGTATCGTCATGGATGGAATGCATTGGATCATAGAATGTAGAAAATATGCTTCAAAACTTAGTATAAACTTTGATGTACGTGTGTAGCAAAGGTAAAGCTTGCAAATTAATTCATAAGGGTTTTTCCATAGATAAAATAAAAAGAATATCGTAAAAAAATTTGGAAAACTAAATAAATACAAAGACTTGGTGATAGGCATTGAGACAATGTGGCAGACTAAAACGAAAAGAGTTAAACTCATTATAGGTTGTTGGCACTCCGTCGCTTACGATGTCGAGGGTTCCAGTTGATCCGATCAACGGAACAGCCTGCTCGTAAAATTAACGTGCAAGTGGCTGAGCACTCCACAGACACGTGTACCCTTAACGTAGTTCTCGGGGATATTCAGCGTGACAAGGCTGAACCTTTGAATTACAGGTACAACAGAAACAGTAAGTGAGAGAGAGTCGTGCTGAAAGAGTACAGCAGGTTTCTCCACCATCCCCTGCCGGAGCCTCGTGGAGCTTGAGGTGTTTTCGCTCAATAAACACTCACAACGCCCGGTCTGGGAATCGAAACTGCGATTCTATTACCGCGAGTCCGCTGCTCTAACCACTGGGCCATTGCGCTTCCACTCCTTGTAGTTACCCTGTGGATTATAAGAGAAAGATATGAGGAGCATCACAGTAACCTTGCAAGTGATCCATCTCTCTAACAATTTAAAAGTTGTAGCGAACACAATCATTACGATATAAACATGAATTACATAGTAATATAAATAGATACAATATACCACGTAGCCCCTTGCTGCCTAGTTTAATTTATACTTAATTTACCTTTACATTTCAAGGCAGTGAGCTGGCATCGTCGTTAGCGCGTCTGGCAAAATGGTTAACCGCATTTTGTCCGTCTTTACATTCTGAGTTTAAATTACCCCCGAGTCGGCTTTGCCGCCCATCCTTCCAGGGGTCGATAAAGTAAGTATTAGTTAAGTAATTGGGTACTTAACTGATACCTATTTTGTCCCCTCTAAGGAATTGCTGGCCTAGTGCAAATATTTGAAACGGGGTATACTTTTACATTTCATCATTCATCCTCAAAATGTACATGCTAACCATTTATTCCAGTAAATGTGTTTTCATGGCACCCCATCATGCAGTTCGCTAGCACTACTCAGTCATTTATCATCTCTTGCGCAAGATATCTCAGATAGTGATTGTATAAACTCGGTAAAAGAAAAAAATAACAATATTGATAATACTAATAATAATAATAATTTAGACTTCGCAGTTTATAAGATCGTGGAGTATAGGTAAAGAAAATTGAGATCATTCAGAGTTGTCACGATCTAACTAGTGAGGTGAAGAGATTGTTGAAGACAAAGGTGACAAAAGTGGTGTTTCGTCAACTTAGCACAACACCCAAACTGCTATATAAGTGATAGAAGAACATTGGAAATCAGTCGTCCGGTATTTTGCCAGTATCTGAAGAGTCTTGAATTTTGTGGAGACTTGTCACTATGCCTTACGGTAACATTCCTCCTAATTAAACTAGTATGTCTAATAATAACCATTCCTAATTTAGGCATAAGGCCATCGGTTTTAAGGCGGCAGCGGATCTTAGCAGTTGCCATCGAACCAAGTATATGACCGGTTCTTTATTCTATCCACTCCGGAGGGAATAAGAGCAAAAAGCTAACATCTGGATCTGAACTCAGTAAGTAAAGAATCGGGAGATTTTTCAGTTGGAATTTCTTCCGAAGTATTAACGGTTCTGCTCACCACCATAAGTACAACATCACCACCAACAAATAGTAATAATAATGATGATGTTGATGATGATGATGGTGATGACGATGACGACAACGACGGCGACGATGATGATAATGATGACGATTACGACGACAGTAACGACAACGACGACCTTGATGATAATGATTGGTGATAAATATGACGTCAGCGGGAAAGGAAACATACAGTGTCAAGGCAAAGAATATAGAAAAACCGAGAAAAACTGAAAAAAGGAAATTCTAATTGCTGAAAGGTTTAGGGATATAGTAGTAAGGATTGCAAAACTTGAAAGAGTAACGAAGA
>NC_142931.1:30016948-30029448 GCF_046866305.1 Octopus bimaculoides
ATAGAAAGAGAGAGAGAGAGAAGAAAGAAAGAAAGAAAGAGAGAGAAGGAGAGAGTATCTAAGATATCTCACTCGTAGACTAGTGAAATCGATGCGAGACAAATGTTAATTTTAAACTTGGGTACGTCAACATTGTAGAAAAGCAGGACACGGGGAAATAGTTCTGGAGAAGATGAATTGAATTGGGTGTTTATTGCTGTTTTCTCTTCTGTGTGTTACGTCTATAAATCCCATTTCTACGCAGCCGATCATATGTTTGGGTTGTGTTACTATCTTGCTTTCATTATGTCTAATTTTATTTTTATTAGCATCTCTTTATGCTTATTGGTGACAACATAAGATATGTGAGCTTTATTTGTAGTGTATGCTCATGTCTGTGTCTGTGAACACACACACACACACACACACACACACACACACACACACACATACGTGAGCTGGCAGAAACGTTAGCACGCCGGGCGAAGTGCTTTGCGGTTTTTCGTCTGTTCTGAGTTCAAATTCCGCAGAGGTAGACTTTGCCTTTCATCCTTTCAGGGTCGATAAATTAAGCAGCAGTTGCGTACTGGGGTCGATTTAATCGACCTGCCCCTTTCCCTCAAAATATCGGGCTTTGTGTCTAGAGTAGAAGAGTATGTGTATATATGTATATATATATATATATATATATATATATATATATATATATATATATATATATATATATATATATATGCGAGTAAAAATAAATACAAAATAGGTGTTTTTTTTGTATGATTGTGTATAGAGGAATATATTATTTTGTTTAAAAGAGTTCCAGCACTGTCTGTTTTTTATGTTTTATTTATATTCCTGCAGAACTAATGTGGGGTATAGAATATGGAATATACAATATATAGTATAATATACAATATACAATATAAAATAAAATAAAATAAAAATGCATGGCACCATGAAAGAAAGTATTGAATGTAGATGAAATATTGAGTGTTCAATATAAAGGATCAAATATATAAATATATATATATAAATATATATAAATATATAAAGGCGACTCGAGTTTCAGGGCTATTTCCCTTCGTCATGGCCGGTATGACAGACTTTAACAGACTGTAATAAGTTGGCTGGTTTTCTGTCTTTTATACCAATTCCTTTGGACGGCAGCAGTAGGTGTTTGGCTATTTTTAGAATTGATGTCAAATCTATTTTTAGAAATGATGATATTTTAATTTATTGTTTTGTGTGGGTTGTAGGGATAAGATTTTTAAACCCCAGTAGGTGTTTGGCTGTTCTTAGAAATGATGCCAAATCTATTTATAGAAATGATGATATCTGAGAGATTTTTCATCTGTTTTGGTTACAGGGATAAGATTTTTAAACCCCAAGTAAGATGGATTTAATCATTGTTTGTTAAGAGTGGGTTTGAATTTCTTAATAAAGTCCTTTTCTTTGCATTTTCTTTCAATTTCATTCCGGTTGTAAAGTTTATGGAATGGAAATATAATAAAAGTTTGATGACCACATGTTGCTAGATGGTTACTCAGTGGTATTTGGCGGACTTCTGGGTTTTTAATCTGTTGTCGATGTACCCGTGAGCGTTCCGATAGTGCATTACCTGTCTGGCCAACGTACAATTCTTCACAATTAGGGCATTTGATGCAGTAGATTAGATTTCTACTTTTGCAGTTCATGTTCGCATTGGTGAATATTTTCCCTGTTTTTGTGTTCATATATGGGCCGGTATGGATTGATCGGCATGTGCCGCATCGGCTATCATTGCATTTGGATACAGTGAATGTTTGATTTTTGTTGATGAGGTCAAACCTTGCCTTTGTTAATAGTTTTTTCAAGTTTTTAGGTTGTCTCTTACTGAGAGTTATATTTTGATCTGTAATGATATTTCTCAATTCCTTACTTTGTGCAAGGATCGGTAAGTTCGCTTTGGCGAAATTAAAGATGTTCTGGTGGCATGGATTTTGTGTCACTATAAATGGAATGATCTTTTCCTGTTTGTCTTTTCTTTGCGGTGTCCTCAGTTGTTGTATGGGTATTTTCGAAGCCCGCTGAATGCCATTTTCTATGAGTCGTGATGGGTATTTTTGCTTCAGCAGAAATTCTTTCAGTTCCATCAGACGTTGATTTCTGGTCTCTATATCCTCTACAATAGTACATATTCTCCTGGCTAGGCAGTATGGTATGTTGCATTTTGTATGGGGTGGATGACACGATTTAAAGTTCAAGTATTGGTGTGTGTCTGTGTGTTTGTAATATATATCTGTGGTAATGGCGGTGTTCTTTTTAATTACCATTATATCTAGAAATGCTAATTTGCTACTGTTCATCTCCTTTGTAAATTGGATGGATGGGTGTAGGTTGTTCAGGAGGGTGTTAAATTCTTCCACAATGCTTTGAGGTTTGGTCCAGATTATGAAGCAATCGTCCAGGTATCTCTTCCATGCTTTTTCTATAAGCTTCCTAAATTCGGTGTTATATCTCTCCTCTATTTCCTGGTAGAGTTTTTGTTCCAAGTAACCCATCACCGAATTCGCATAAACGGGGGCAAACCTCGTACCCATAGCCGTGCCTTTAATTTGGATATAGTTCTTACCATTGAAGAAGAACGTATTATTTTCCAGGATAAGTCTCACTGATTCTAGTATAAATGTCACCGTGCACCTGTTGGGAATTGCTTCTCTGTGTTTGTTTACCCAGTATTCAACCGCCATATATATATATATATATATCGAGAGAGAGAGAGAGAGAGAGAAAGAAAGAGAGAGAGAGAGAGAGAGAAAGAAAGATATATATATATATATATATATATATACAAATGCAAGCGTATATATATATATATATATATATATATATATATATATACCGATGTGCGCGCCTCTGTGTGTGATTTGAAGGTATGTTTGCGTTTCTGTTTAATTTTAGTTGAACTACATCGTATTTTCCTTCTGTGATTGTGTTAGTCTTTATGGGTGGTTTTGCGGTTATTCAATAGTTATTCCTATTGAGGGTGTGAGTGAATTCAGAATCTTTCCACATTTCTAACCCATCGGTGGGTCACATTATTTGGGTTTGAGGAAATAGTTTCTGCTTCAACTCTGGATACTAATCCATTCATTTCATGTATGGTATGTTGTTAGTGAACAGAAGTTTGTTTCATGCCATTTTAAGAATACCAGTGTACTGCGATCTTTTCGCCTTCCAAGATGATCCAAGGTATAGTCGGTGTCCTTACTCTGCGCTCTCATACATATTATGTGATGTATTGCATTCCTAGTTTCATATTTTCTCTTTGAATTGGTTTTGCATATCCTACTGATGTCATTACAGAGAATTTAATGAACTGTGACTACATTGTAAATAGCTGGATACATGGGGAAGTATAAACTAAATATTGAGAAACGTCTGCTTGTGTGAGACGTAATCTAACACCAAACTGATCACTGAGCGGTGGCTGAGATGTCATCTATCAGAAATAACAATATATATGATAATGTACTCTTGTTGACGATTTAAATATTGCAATTTACATAGCCCCAGATCGTAGGAAATAGAAAAATAATATACTTTGAGATTCATCCATCACATTGCAGAACAATTAGCATAATTTATGGTTGCTTTGCTTGAAAGCATGGTTAGTGAGCTCAGAGGTTACTTGTATATTAACACGAGATTGGATGGTGGTTTATTCAAGCAAGCTCAGCAAGGCTCTGCTTGGACCTGTCGGGGTACGTGCATGTACAATTTTCTCTTCGCTGATGCTGCGGCGAGAAAAATGACACATTAGTTTCAATACGAGATGACAGACTTCGTCCTAGTAATAGGATCTATATAAGAGACTAATTCTTGTTTCGGATGAAACCTGGGGGTGCTGGAACATGAACTGTCTGTTATGAACATAAATCATTTTCTGAGTGTTGGGAAGAAGTTCACATATCCGGGCAGTTCAAATTCTGAAGACAGCAACCTAAACACGGAGGCGGATCACTGTATAAAGTCACCTGTGGTCGTTTTCGAGGAGGTTAATAATGGATTGTTGCAGGAAAAAAAAAAGCTTAAATTGCTCAAAAGAATGCAGAGTATACTGAGGCTAATTCTATTGTGCTCGTGCTGTTCGGCTGAGAATGAGAGGTCGTAATGCCGATATATGAAAAGCTGTGTTGCATGTGTACCAGAAACGATTTATAAAGAAAATTCATGGTGAGATGATATTTCCTGCCAAGAAGTTCTGCACCATGCAAATATTTCTGCTGAGCGGGGCTCATAGTTCGTATGGAGAACTCGGATTGTGACGAAAAGGTTTTGCCAATGAAATACGAAAGTTACAACGATAAAACAAAAACTGAAGTACAACCAGTGTATGCTTTCTTTAGCAATATGCTCTTCCGGAAGTATACCGATATCAGTTTTAATACACGATTTTGAATAAAAATTCTATTAGAAATATTTAGTATATATATTCTTGCTTATTTAACAAACGCATATATTCAATTTTGTTTTGATTCCAAAACAGTTTCATTACATTGATACAATAGCGACTTCAAGAGTATGAATTTTGCTTTAGCGGCATTAACTATTTTGCATAATTCGCTTGCTTTTGCTCCTCTGAGATTTGTAACATTTCTTTTAATCAGATTTTGTGTTAATAGAAAGTCATACAGCATTATATTCAACCATAAACACACAAATAGTGTCACATGCAAAGGTATATAAAGATATATTCACGTATTTCATAGCGTCTCGGTATATTTCATTAATATTATAGATGTTACGTAAATTATAACGGATAAATTGTCTCATCGTCTACACTAATATAGAACACAGGTACACACCAGACAAGCAACGTTACACATCCACTTTCTCATACACACATACATATATAAATACATACATATATACATACACACATGCATACATACGCATATATATATATATATATATATATATATATATATATATATATACATATACATACATATATATATGTATATATACATATACATACATACATACATACATACATACATACATACATGCATGCATGCATGCATACATCCATTCATCCATCCATCCATCCATCCATCCACACATACATACATACATACATACATACATACATACATACATACGTACATACATACAAGCAGAAATACCCTGCTGTCAATGTTGAAATTCCAATGAAGAAACCTTGGATCTAGATTAGAAACCGGATCTTTCTCTTTTGGACAGCAATCTGGAAATAAAAGTGAACAATGACATATATATGTATATCTGAGTGCGTTTACGTATGTGTATGTAAGTACATTTGTATGTATATATCAGTGTATATATATATATATATATATATATATAGTTAATCTTCTCCCCACTCTGTCAATATGAATATATATATATATATATATATATATATATATATATATATATATATATATATATATATATATATATATATATATATATACATACATACATATATATCTAAATAAATGCATATGCCTATATATGTATAGGGGGATATAAACACACATACATACATATAAATATTTTGTAAGTATTTACAATAGAAATCCTCTTTGAATATCTAACTTTATAGATATGCTCAGTGAATAGCAGCTAATAGAGTCAAACATTAAAACAGACATCGTGATGCAACGATATTCAACAATAATGTTGAAATATGCAGTTTTACATTAGTGGTAAAATATAATGCCCAAAGGAAAACAAGATTTCCATCAAAGATAAACGACTTTAAAGAGCCGCTGCAATAAAGAAAACTTAATTATGAAGCCCATGAAATAGCAACCCGCTCACACGTTCTCTTAAGCACATTAAATGTTATAATGAACATATTATACCAAAATACTACGGACAAAGCATTAACAATGCTTTTAAATACATCAATAATGCATGCTACCGACATGAAATCAATGCCACATACAAATATGTGATGTTTAGAAAATTTGGTAAAGCATAAATATATACACATAAATAAAATTTTCTGATTTAAGCATACAACATTATCCTGCTTCAATGGTACTAGAAAATGGTAACAAAAATTTTTCTTCGCATTTTACTACTATATAAAATTATAATATTTCTGTATCGAAGTGATAAGTTCCGCAACCACAAAGTTCTGTGTCATATTACCCTACGTGTCACATAGGGCATGTAATTTCTCCTATAGAAATTCCGCGGAATTAACACAGATTAAGAAAATGGTGCCGACAACAATTAATAAACACATGAATAAATAGGTAATGATGTATATACTTAATGCTACAAAAGAATGATAAGTAGAACTCCAAAATGGGAGAGCAGGCAAACAGGGCAAGTCAGTGTATCAAAATACAATTGCGGTTTACGCTTGCAAATCAGAGGCAAATGATTTTCTCCAGTTCTTGCCATTGGCAAACACTTAAGTAGTTATAAAGATAGACTACTTAACCACGCTGAGTTTGCCAGTCTCACCCATCATTCATAGATTGAAATGGAGGGTGACAGCATTCTAATTATCATTACCTTCTTCCGTACGTGATACTTGAAAAGCAATGAAAATTCATCCAGAAAAGGATTTCTCATTCTCTAAGCCTTTTACTTCACCACACCCACCAGAGAGAAGAAGACTTCTCGTTGACCTTCGCAACAGACTCGGTTAATACCTGGCCTGGGTTAGTGTCTGTTATTACCAGGTAAGTCTGTGTATATCTGTATTTAGTGTAGATGTGCATTCATTTATAGACAGTATGTATACAAGTATATAAAAAGCATTGGTGTCGATAGATAAAAATCATCGAAGGCACTGTTTCATCATGGCTGCGGTTTTGTGATTGAAACAGGTCAAGATTTAATGAGTACACATATGTATACATTGGTCACCAGGACAACACAGAGAAAATAAAGAAAGAGAAAGAGAATGACATTTGTGGTGTCTATAATAATGAAAGCTGCTTATTAATTAGTTGGAATTTATATAACTTTTACAAAAAGAAAGCAATCATTAAAGTCATTGTCTAGAAAATGTTTAAGTATTCTACAATACGGGGCTCAGATCCTTTCCACTAAAGAATTAAATATTATTTTCTGAGCCACTTATTAATGTCTTGCTGCATACAATTACGTGCATTAGAACAAACAGTAAAATATTTCTGTGATTTTTTATTTTCCAAATGAGGTCTCTGACATTTTTGAGTTGCCTTACAAAAACACTTTGAACATCAAAGTTTCTGAGTCTGGAACTTGGTTTAATAAAAAAGCATTTTTAAAAACAATAAATTCCTTTGGATTGGATGGTTTAGACTCAGAGGACATTAATTTCTTCATCGATTTGGCCTTTCGCGACGAAATATCTCCTGATATTCCTTCAAAATCTGCAAGGAGTACTCCGCGTCGACTTGCTGGCCATAGGGAATCCAGGGGATATAGATGATGCCCTAGCTGTCTAAAAAATAGTAATATCATGAGCTTCCCGGTGGACTTACTTTGACCTGATTGCGTTTGAGGGTGCCAAGATTAGGTACTCTGTTTCTTGATTTGTAGATCATAACAGTAGAACCAGCTTCCGTCACAGGTCAACAGAGACTCGTACTTTTGGACTGAAGGTAATTAACTCAATCCTCGCTCTGATCTCATGAATACATCTTCCCACTCTGTTCGTCAGTAAGCACTTTAGGAAATAGCTATGTAAACATTTTGCGTATATCCAAATTTTCTGCGTACAGTTGCTACTTCAAATCTAGACTATATGCTTATTATTTTTATAGACACACGACGGTGTTCATTCAGAAAATTAAGATATTTCTCAGGCAGTTCTGATGCCCTCTTTCCCACACTTCACAAGACAGATGCTTGACTCATGCAAGTTAATCTTTAAGTAGCCTGGAGCATCTCATAAATTTGTGTAACATTTTTGCCAAGTTTAATACAAAACTTTATTGCATAGCGAGCTTCCAAATTATGTTCATATTGCAACTACATTCTGCAAACGAGTAATTTCTGATAACCAGATTTTACTGTGTAATCAAAGTTCTGTTACAACTGTCTCCTTCAATCTGGAATAAAAATGTTGTTGTCCAGACTATTACACGCACAGTAATGATATGCCTAAATTACAATAAGCTACGACAATTATAACTGCCTCTCTTAAAACAATATATATATATATATATATATATATATATATATATATGTAGTACGCATATATATATATATATATATATATATATATATATATATATATATATATATATGCATATATAAAGCCATATATTTATATATATGTAGATACATATATATGTATGCATCTATAGATATATGTGCAAGGATTTTTAAAAATTAAGCTATATATTATTCTTTTTTCTATTTTTATTTTATTTTAGTTTTTTTAATTTTATTTTCATCTTTATTTTGCATGAAAGTATATATATTTTTGTTCCCATTTTTATAAATGAATATACACCCACCTTCTCTATCAGCCGCACTTTAGCATGTACGTCTAAAACAGAATTTGAAGAAATTGTAAAAGCATCAACAAATTCTACCTTTATAAAACAGGAAATTTTAAATCCTTATATGCCAATGAAATTGCTTGTGGAACAATAAACACCCATAGAGAAATATATAAACATTAAGCCTCTACTCAAATACATTTGTGAACATCAAAGCATAAGAAAAACAATTTTCTATACTAAAAAAGCCATGACATGCCTGAATAATAACCCCAGCCTTGCAAATCAAAAAAGAAAATACCCTAAATAACAAAAAAGAGAGGACCAGCCTAATCTTGCCATCTACCTACATGTTTATGCGGAAAAACGTTGACACACCCAGTAACTACGAGCTTAAATACTGGACTTTGTTTCCTTGACATTTATATTGTGAAAGCAAAAGGATGAAATCCAATAATAACGAAAGCAACAAAAATACTGTCTCAAGTGTAGTCTACCAAAGAGAAAAACCTACAGGCTTGTTTACGAAATTCTACAAGCATGAATAAATTCATTTTAAACAATAACATAACTTTAAATTTAATCAATGCACACGTTTTCCAAAACACCCTACCATAAACAACAAATAATCACCTCACTCAAACCCAAATGCCGAAAGATGGTTTTAACTCAACAGAAAATGTATAAAATCAAAACTAACATTAATGCGTCGCAGTTCGACGATGGCTTAGCTGGCAGTATCTTCGAAGTTACAGTAAAATATATTTTTCTATAATAATGATACATATGTACACACACACATAACTGTGTGTGTGTATATATCTATATATAATTTTATATAAAGGGCATTAACTCTGTGGTAATGTCTCACGCTTCGAGGGACAAAATAAGTCAAGACTTATTTAGTCCCTCGAAGCGTGAGGCATTACTACACAGTTAATGCCCTTTATATAAAATTATTTATATTTATGAAGAAATGATGAATTTCTTTTCATTACGATATTTTTTTCATTATTTTTTTCATTATGAGGTTTTTTTCACGCTGACTACTTGATAAATTCTTATAACGAATTTATCCTATATTATATTATATATATATATATATATATATATATATATATATATATATATATATATATATATATATATATATATATATATATATATATATATGTATTATATATATATATGTTTATTATATATATGTATGTATATATATGTATATAACGTTCATATATGTATATATATATATATATACATATATATATATATGTATACATATATATATATATATATATATATATATATATATATATATATATATATATATATATATATATATATATATACATATATATACTCATTCATCCAGAGGCATATGTCTGCCTGCGTGTGTGTGTGCGTGTGTGTGTCTGCATGTGTGTGCCTATGTATGCATGCATGCATGTAGAGGGAGTGATTTTAAGAAAGAGATGAGGGACCGTTGCTCAGCAACAGGATTTACTACTGTTTTCCCCATCTACCGAATATATTTTTCATATCGTCTTTTCATTGATTCCATTAAAATACTTGCTTTTGCGGAGTGACATAATGCGAGATTAACAGCCTTTCGTTTTCATTGTATTTTGAGGTTTATTGTTTAAGGCCTTTTTCCTATTTCTCTATTTAGAAATAATCCTTTCCAAAGCGTGGTTTTCAAGTACCTTGTCAATTATCAGCTGTTCTGTATATGCAGCAGAATATATTCTCTCATATACTTATCCAGGACACATTTGCCAAAAATGTTATTTACTTAAGAGTGCAATGCTCGATATTATTGCATTTCAGTTATAATATCTGTAAAATGTTACATTCATTTGACTTTTATAATGTTAACTTGTTCGTAATTCCTTCCTTATGTTATTCTGAATCATGCAATATACCTATACTATAATGGATAATTTAAATGGTGCTTAAATCTAGAGGTTTCAATGCTTTATGCACATGTAAACTATTTCAACCGGTTTTCTTAATCGGTTGAATCACTGTGTTTTCTTTACTTACGTTTTTATATGACAATTCAAATAATTTCATTCATAAAGCTTGTTATCACGAGATTTGTACTGAGTAATGTCAGCATGACATGAGATGAAATTTATTTTGTCACGTGTTTGTACAAACGAGAGCACCGTTTCGCATATTTGAATAAGAATACAAAGTTTATTAATTCTAAAATTTGTAAAGAAATAAAGATGCACGTAAGGTGTTACTAGAGTCTGAAATATTTCTATTTGTGAGAAAAAATATTACCTGATAATCGATTACGAAAATGTGCACCGAATGAGTTTCATGTTGATGTTTGTGTACTTCATACAACATGTCTTATGTTGAGGGAAATCGGCCAATATATATTGGCGTTTCAATTATTGTTTGCCTGCATGCTTTTCAAGGACATTATCGAGATAATTTAAGTATAATGGATACAAGCTACAAACTCGGAAATGAAAATCATGCTTCAGATTCAGGTCAACAATAACTAGCCAGAGTTCAGCAGAACAAGTGAAGAAACAAAAATATTAAAACAGTTTCTTATGTTGAAAACCTTTATGAAATAACTTCGAAATATTGTATTCGAAGTAATTGAATGATATATTATATTGATAATACGATGTATCATGTGTCTATGTCAATTTCGTTTCCGGCCCAGGCTTAACAGAGTCGATGGAAGCTGTAATATTACATATAATGTCTTGCTTTCTATAGTGTATGGCTATTGATTTATAATAGTGAGCTAGAACAGGCACTTGTAAGGTTAGGTTTCTAACTAACTGAGACCTATTGCACATATTTATTTAGCGATCTCAGTAAGTATATGAATGTCTACGTATACTATGGCTTAATTTGAACTCAGAGAGAAGAGGAATAGAACATAACATTATAAGATGTTTTGTTTTCACTGCTAGCTTTGTTTAAACGGTCTCCATATTGTGCAATATTACTAGTATGCTGCGTTCAGTTTGTTAGAGTTAGTGAACAAAATACAACATATAGATTAATCGAAGTATAAGCTTCCGCGAAACCCAAGTCAGTTTGGTCGATGCATCGGCTTTATGACATATACGATGACCCTCAAAGATAGCAGTTAGTACCGAATATTTATTCATATTTTGAAAGAAATACGAACAAAAGAGTGTGATATCTGCGACTCGGTAAATGTTTATTTTTTCTTTTAACTTTTATTAATGTGTGGTTACATAAATGTACTTATACACATCAATAGGTGAAAATGTCAACTATGAATTTTTTGTTCAAGAATGACTGAGGTTCACAAGCCAAAACTATATATATGTATATCTATCTATCTATCTATCTATCTATCTATCTATCTATCTATCTATCTATCTATCTATCTATCTATATATATATATATATATATATATATATATATATATATATATATATATATATATATATATATATATATATATATATATATATATATATATATATATTTACGTGTGTGTGCTCTGTATTTATAGTGAAAAATATTGTATAGATGACCGACAATATAAAGTCCATTTCTCAGCATATTGGCTTAGAATTTTTTCTTTTGCCCTTATTTATAATTGTTTATACATATAAATATATATCTTTATGTATAGAAAGTGTATATATGGATATAAGGCGAAAGCGTGGCTGTGTGGTAAGAAACTTGCTTCCCAAACATACGGTTCTGGGTTCAGTGTCTTCTACTGTAGTCTCCGGACGACCAGAACCTTGTGAGTGAATATATTTGTGTGTGTGTGTGTCTGTGTTTCACCCCCACCATCACTTGACAACCGATGCCGGTGTGTTCATGTCCCCGTGACGTAGCAGTTCAGCAAAAGGAACCGATAGAATAAGTGGTAGGTTTACAAAGAATAAGTCCTGGGTTAGATCTGTTCGACTAAAGGCTGTGCTCCAGCATTACCGCAGTCAAATGACTGAAACAAGAAAAAGAATAAAAGAATATGGATATGGATATATATATGTATATATATATATATATATATATATATATATATATATATTAGCGTGTGTGTATCG
>NC_142931.1:30034448-30136948 GCF_046866305.1 Octopus bimaculoides
AGAAAAAAAGGACAAAACAAAATATATCAATAAATACCAAACATCAAAAGATTAAAGTAAACATTGTAAGGTTGGTAAGTTTATGGCAAAATAAAAAAAAAAGATGTAGTTAAAATATATATTTCGTTAGGAAGTTTTCTGAATTGAAAAGTTTCTATTATATCCTTAAAAGGAAATACAAAGCTTAGAGAATCAAGAAAGCAATTCTTTAGATCTCATATTTGAAATAGTATCAACTCAATTTTCTTAAAAAACACAAAAACAAATTAAACAAAAATCAAAAAAAGTAAAATGAACAAAAAACAAACTAGCTTGTTATGCTTTGTATTTTAGCAATATTTTACAAATCAATACATACATTAGCTAATTCCATTCAGCCATATGAATATAACTAATTAGGTACTACACTACTGCTATGGAACTATGTAAAGTAACTACTCAAGTAGGAAATCCGTAAAATCTTTGTATTCGGAATAAGTTATGTTTGCGTAATGATTTTAAGTGAGATTTTACTACTTGAAGTGTTCTGAAGCGGATATTCGTAAACTATCAAAGCCGCTGAAATGAATGATTCATCTTTGAAATTGCAACTATGAAATAATGCTGAAATTCGAAAATTTAGTCAGACTAAACTTTTTTGAGTAAAGGAAATCATTCAATACATAATTTTCAAATTATATTTCTTTAAAAGTTATTTTAATTCATACGTGCTAAACACCCTCACGCAGTCGTGCGTTTCTTCGTATACTTTAGTTACTTGAGAAAACAAAATACTGGGTAAAGAAACAATTTTGAAATATTAAGTCATAGAATTGGTATAACCTGTGTATGACTGACGTTGTTCGTAGTGACGACAAATTTGTCATTGTTGTACGAGAGGATTAATGTTGAAGACAACACCGAACCTTTGAGTGCATGTGGTTCAAATTTTGGCACAAGGTCATCAATTTCAAGTGAGGGAGTAAGTCGATCCCAATACTCAACTGATACTAATTTTATCGACCACAAGAGATGAAATGTAGAGCTGGTGGCATCTGAACTTAATCGGAAGAAATGCCGCAATGCGTTTTGTCCGGCGTGATACCAATTCCGCTTCCTTAACTCTAGCGTATATTACGGTCCATAGATTGTGGATTTAAGTTCATTGTGTGAAAATTGTTGCTAATTTAGAAACAGATCCAGAAGCTCTAAGGTTTAATCAATTACCTCGACTCAGTGTTAGACTGTTTCTAAATATTTGGACCTTGCTGGAGAAAAAGAAGCCAAAAAGAAGCAAAAATCGACCTCGGTGGGTTTTGATCTCAGAACGTAATGATCCGAATAATTTCCGTGAGGCATTTTGTCCGACGTTTTATCGATTCTGCTAATTCAATATCTCACACGCCATGATAATGACATCTAGTTCAAACCACCGTCTTAAGAGATGAAAGCTATATGATTTCTATACAGGTAGATAAGGCAGATAGAGGTTGATTTGGTGATCAATTTCGAAAACTTAATCCCGCAAGAGCGAGGGCCCAGCGGCGAGTGACATAGAAAAGTAACCTTCCAGTTAATCTGATTTAACTCAAACTATGTTGTCAGTTATGAACAACATACTCGAATACCTTCTTTTCTTTTCTCTGCTTGTGGGGGCGCGTGGCTTAGTGGTTAGTGTGCTGAACTAATGATCGTAAGATTGTGGTTTCGATTCCTGGATTGGGCAAAACACTTGAGCAAAACACTTCATTTCACGTTGCTCCATTTCACTCAGCTGGCAATCCTGCGGTGGACCGGCGTCCTCTCCACGTGGGGAATATATACACCATTAAAACGGGAAAACCGGCCCTTATAAGTCGGTCTGACTCGAGAAAGTAACTTTACTTTTACCTTTACCTCGCCCTGCTTAATGATCACCGGTATGGTTTCAGTAAAACCAGATCTACCGATGAAGCAGGGAGGGTGAAAGATGTGTTCTTGCTCTCGATATCAGCAATAACTTCGTCCTTGACATTAGTATATAAGACATGGGAGGGATAGGATGATAGCTGGCAGAGTTAAAGAATCAGAGTTAAGGTTGCCTCTTTTGGAATTGAACAGAGTACAGAATTTCCAAAGATCACAATATATCCAGAGAACGAAAGAGAGAGAGAGAGGGAGAGAGAGAGGGGTAAAGAGAGAGAGAGAGAGAGCATTATGGCTTGGATTATTGTCTCCAAGAATTGTGGCACTTCATTTTTCATTATAATTCTACGTATTCTTCTTTCCATAGTAAGATATATGTACACAAAAACGTTAAAAATAATGAGGAAAAATGTTAATATTCAACACGTTCTAAATCCCACTAACGTTTACTGTATTCCCGATTGAATGTGAAATTAAACCCTTGTTGTTAACCAAACGTTTCGGCTGATATACTCTCCAGCCTTCATCAGGTGTCTTGGGGAAATTTCGAACCTGAATTCTCATTCCTAAGGTATTTTTCGATGTTGTTGTTGTTGTTGTTGCTATTATTATTATTATTATTATTATTATTATTATTATTATTATTATTATTATTATTATTATTATTATTATTATTATTCAGGTCACTGCCTGGAATCCAACTCGGAATCTTGGGTTTAGTAGCCCGCACTTTTAACAATTACGCCATATGCCCGTGGTTAAGAGCGCGGGCTACGAACCCCAAGATTCCGAGTTCGATTCCAAGCAGTGACCTGAATAATAATAATAATAATAATAATAATAATAATAATAATAATAATAATAATATAATAAAATTACATGCTAAAAACGACAAAGAGCTAGAAACACTACTACAGACAGTACACGGCTTTACCAAGGAAATAGATATGAAATTGGGATTAGAAATATGTGCCAAAGCAACCCTGAAAAGAGGAAAATTAGTTAAAAGTAGCAATATAACACTAGATAAAGCCAATGAAATAAGAGAACTAGACGAAAGCCAACCATACAAGTATTTAGGAGTCAATGAACTAGATAGGATACAACATACACAAATGAAAGAAAAAATAAAGAAAGAGTAATATGGACGAGTTAGATCAATACTAAAAACAGAGCTCAATGCTAAAAACAAGATAATGGGTATCAACACTTTAGCTGTCCCAGTTATAAGCTATAGCTACAACATCCTTAACTGGACACTAAACGAACTATCTAAAATAGACAGGAAAACAAGAAAAATAATGACAGGATATAGGATGCACCACCCAAAATCTGACATAGAAAGGCTAAATATACAACGCACAGAAGGTGGCAGGGGTCTTATACAGCTAGAAAACTATTATAAAATAACCACCATAGGACTGCAAAAATACCTACTTCAGAAGCAAGGAAAACTAATACAAATAGCCACAAAACACGAGCAAAACAAAAACTGTTTTCGGTATTTAAGGAAGCTGACAAATACAAACAAGAAATCAATCTACCTAACAAATACGAAGAAGAAGAAGAAGAAGAAGAAGAAGAAGAAGAAGAAGAAGAAGAAGAAGAAGAAGAAGAAGAAGAAGAAGAAGAAGAAGAAGAAGAAGAAGAAGAAGAAGAAAAAGAAGAAGAAGAAGAAGAAGAAGAAGAAGAAGAAGAAGAAGAAGAAGAAGAAGAAGAAACAACAAAAGCTATAAAACAAATGAAATCCAAACTAAAACTAGAACAGCAACGGACCATGATAAAACGATGGCAAGAAAAACCCCTACATGGTAAATACTGGGCTAAACTAAATGCAAAATGAATAGACAGAGAAAAATCTCAGCAATGGTTGAGAAACTCAGGACTCAAAGCAGAGACTGAAGGAATTTTAATTGCTGCACCAGACCAAAGCCTCCCCACCAGAAATTACCAAAAACACATAATGAAAAGAAACATAACAAGTAACTGTAGAATATGTGGAGATGGACAAGAAACAATAAATCATATTATCTCTGGCTGCCCAGTCCTGGCTAAGAAGGAATATATTCACAGACACGACAGAGCTGGGACCTATATACACTGGAAGCTATGCCAACACTATGGAATAATAACAGAAAAAAGATGGTATAAACACACGCCAGAAAAGGTCACAGAACACGAGAAAGCAACCATACTCTGGGATATGCCAATACACACAGATAGAGAAATTAAGGCAAATAGACCAGATATAGTTGTCAAAGATGATGAAGAAAAAAAATGCTTTCTAATTGATGTATCAATACCAGCAGATGACAACGTTTCTCTAAAAGAAATGGAAAAACTTTCAAAATACAAAGACCTGGAAATAGAGATAACTCGAATGTGGAATCTAAAAACAGAAACAATTCCTATCATAGTAGGTGCCTTAGGTATAATAAAAAAAATACTCAGACAAATACATAACAAAAACACCAGGTCTAACAAATATATATAACATACAGAAAATTGCACTACTGGGTACTGCACACATTCTACGCAAAACACTTTCAATACAGTAAACATAAGAGCACCACAGCAAACCACAGCACATACCCAAGGCGCACAGAGCTGCGCTCGGTAGTGAAGTGAAAGCACGTTATAAAAATAAAACTACTGAACCATAATAATAATAATAATAATAATAATAATAATAAACACGTTGAAAAATACCCTAGGAATGAGAGCCCTAGTTAGAAATTTTCCCAAGACACCTACTGAAAGCTGAAGGGTATATCATTGGAAACGTTGTGTTAACAACAAACAAGGTGAGGACAAATAACCGTCAAATGAAAATAACGTACATAGTGTAAATAATGTACATAATTCCTCATCTTTTAAAAATAGAACTGTATTAAACCCTTCTGTTCATGTTAAGGAGTGGGCTTGTATTTATTCAGCTATTCATTGAATCAAATCAACAAGAGAAAATCTACTAAATTTGATTTATCATGTCTTCTCTGGGGATTGGATAGGTACTAAAATATAGTAATATAAAAAAAAATTAAATCAAATAAAATCAACAGGAAGTGAAAGGAAACAATATGTTGACATGGTGTCTGACATTGTTACACATACACACCACATGACATCTACATCTACAATGCTGAACAGTTTCAAATATTTGGAGTAGATATACATCTCAGAGGTATATGTCAAAAACTTCAGTTCTAGTACGATTTCTTTCTGACAGCCTGGGTTATATATATATATATATATATATATATATATATATATATATATATATATATATATATATATATGTATCGGGTGTGTAAAACACTGCGTTAGAAATTATTCATCAATTTAATTATACGTCGAAATTTCCATACACTCATCGAAATACATGTTCACACATCTATCACTCTATCTATCTATCTATCTATCTATCTATCTATCTATCTATCTATCTATCTATCTATCTATCTAGCTAGCTAGCTAGCTAGCTAGCTAGCTATTTTACTGTATGTCTGCCTGCCTGTCTGTCTATCTACCTACCTCTCTATCTTTCTATGTAACTACCTAGATGTCTATCTATTCATCTTTATCTTACTCTGACAAAATATATATTGAATAAGTATGTTTATATGTATCTATGTGCATATGTGTGTTTATGCGTGAGTGTGTATGTGATTGTTTGTGTGTGTGTGTGTGTGTGTTATTGTGAGCGTGTGCGTTTGCATTTACACTTCATTCATTTGCCCAAATGAAAGTGTTCCTTCGAGAGAAACAGTATATGATCTCATTTACTTTATCGTATCTATTCATTGATTAAAAGATGACGAGTAGAATTATTAGAGGGTCGGGAAAGTACTTTGAGTAATCTCTTTCTAGTTTTTTTAGATTTCAATTCAAATTCGGGTATGTTCAACTTTACATATTACCCCTCCTGTGTCAATAAAGTAAAGTATAAAACAAGTATTTAAAATAATTTAAACGACTAGCTTCCTCATATAAATTCCTGACAGATCTGTCTAAATCACAAAATATCTATTCTCTGATTACAAGGTATTCGGACTAAATTTGACAGTTTGAATAAAGGGAAAATAAAACGAAATGTCCCGTCCAAAAATAAAAGTATCGTAAGATTTCAAATAATATCAAATAGATTATGACTGGGAGATAACAGTTTACTCAAAGTAGCCAACTTCAGCTTCCACCGCGGCCTCAAGACGGCGCTGCAACCTGGCGCTGCAACCTGGCGCATGCATTCCGCACTGTGTCCCTGGGAAAATCTTTGAACACTTCCTTGATCTTAGCCATCAGCAGGCGTAGCGGCTAGTGTCTCTCTAAATCGTGCCTCACTCAAAATAACCCATGAAGTTACAATCGGAGGAATTACGAGTTAAGATATTGGGGTTGGTGAACCGGTAGACATTATCCGACAGCCACTTCTGTCTCTTTCCAGGGGTATGGTATAGAGCTGAATTCTGCTGCACACGTGAACTTCCAGAAGCATCATTCTCTAGTAGCTTCAGGTAGCTGTTTGAATTGAGCCTAAGGCCCTGTTCCAAATTGTGGGGCGGTATGACGTTACACCATCACGGTTTGGAGAAAATTGGTTTTTCCTGATACATGGGACACGTCTTCCAACTTTTACAGCGTTCACAGATCATTGAGCAGCACTCATGATGTCGGCACTTTGATACTTAGCTCGAATCATTATGATACAAGATACACTTTCCCAATATTCATATAACTTGCAGTCCTTCAAGTCAGCTAACTTTTTTCTCAACTACAATCTTTATCTTCTCTAAGGAATTTAGCTGTTCCCCAATACATCAAGATGAAAAAGGAAGAGTTTAATAATAGTGAAAATTAGCCCGGGCAATGTATAACATAAATATCAAAGATAAATCTTACATGATTTAATCCCCTCCCCACCTCAAAAAATCTAAAGACAAACAAACATACAGAATAGCACTCAAACATACAAATGGCAAATCATGTAGTAAGGATTGTTTGCCAATATAACATGGCAGTCCTGGTTGAGGACTAATGCTGCTGCAATTTAAGCCCAGGAGACATCATCTCCTGCTGGTTATACGACACGATCTGTATCCTTATATTTTCGAACAAGGAAATCTAGCACCCCTACTCAGCTCAAAACAATATCTATGTATCGCAATTTCTGGGTTATTTCTCTTCATGAGCACAGAATAATTACTCGGCTAGAAGTGGCGCTGCCAAATTCCCGTTCGAAATATATAGTTTTCAAAATGACAACTGGTCACTGATTTATGAATTAGAAAATTACTAATTTGAGCTGAGTGGTGGTGCTAGATTCCCTTATTCGAAAATATAAGGACACAGATCGTGTCGTATAGCCAGCTGGAGACGATGTCTCTTTGGGCAAAATTACAGGACTGCCATGTTTTGTTGGCAAACAGTCGTTAATACAAAAAAAAAAAAATTACAGAATACCTCACGTTGTGAGATTTGAAAATAATAATGAACTTTTATGTTAACATAAATAACCTGATGGAATTTAAATATGATTTAACGGAGACAGTTCAAAAGACTATATTATATATTGTTTTATAAAATATATATTTCGAGTTAGACTAGTTTTGCTAATTTCTCTTTTTGTTACTGTTTTGTTTACTGTTATGTATGTCCTATTCTATTATAACTTAATTATTTATTGATAACAAAGAAAATTCTCATTTAGATCGACTCTAGAGTAAGATAGTTTGTTTACGTCTCCGGAAATTAGTGGTTCGGCAGAAATCATCAAGAGAATGAGTGCCAAACTTTACAAAGAATTAGTAATGGCGGTAATTGCTCGACTGAACCTTCTAACGTGGTACCGTAGGATGAGTAGCGTCCAATGACTGGAACAAGTAAAGGTGAAATAGAAGAATTATATACATATATATTCGTTTATTCTTTTACTTATTTCAGTCATTTGACGGCAGCCATATGCTGGAGCACAGCCTTGAAGGATTTTTAGAAAAAAAATCGATCCCACGACTCATTCTTTGTAAGCCTAGTACTTATTCTATCGGTCTTTTTCCCGGACTGCTAAGTTACTGGGACGTAAACACACCAACATCGGTTGTCAATTGATATTATACACACACACATATATATATAGATAGATAGATAGATAGATAGACAGAGATATATATGGAAGTATATAGAATATATTGTACACACACTAACACACACAGGCGCACACATATGTGTGTGTGTGTGTGTGCGTGTGTGCGCGTGTGTGTGTGTGTGTGTGTGTGTGCCTGTGTGTTCGCATGCGCGCGTGCATGCGGATATATATGCATACATCTATGAGCAGAAACAAATGAAGTATACCAGTGATTCAATTAGAATGATAAATCAGACGGAAGAAAAGTATAAAGTGATATCGAATAACAATTGAAAAAGGACAAGCTGGAACGAAACTCAAAACAAGTCGTGCTGCAAAACTTAAAATTACTGAACGTGGAAGAAATAATTTCTGTCATGAACAACAGGAACGAAACAGATATGCGTGTGTTTGTTTGTTTGTTTGTTTGTTTGTTTGTTTGTGTGTGTGTGTGTGTGTGTGTGTGTATGCATATATTCATATATCTGTGAATTTATATTTGTCGTTAGAAACTATAACGAAAAGCCATTTGTTTTCGAATGAAGTTCCCAACTGTATTCTTCATCAAGTTGCCTAGAAACTGAATCCCTTGTCCTTTACCCCTCTCTCCATAGAAAATGCAGCAAAACAAATAATTGCCCCATGGATAACATGTAATCGACTGCGTTACATTTACATTTACTACATAAAATAAATGTATAGCAATCACTAACAAAATTTTCTATTTTATTTGAGGATTCGCCACTCGTCCAGCCCTCTGTTTCTTCCGTAGGAAACAAATATCAATCGAAACAATTTAGGGTTTGGAGTTTGAAATTTTAGCATGAAACGATTCTTTGTCGAATTTCGATCAGTGGTGTGTCAAGACAAATAATATCTGAAACCTGTTTAGCTTTCCCAGTTGGATCGGTTCATCTTTGGAAAGCAAAGATGTAAATACGCTGCAATTTTTTCTCTTTCTCTATATCTTTGAATTTCATTGGAAATGGCAGAATCCCTTCAACGATAATCTAAAATATTTTCGAACAACTGAACGTTGATTTTACCAGATCGATTTTACACATATCTGCGCTACATTGTATTTCCGAAATGAAAAGGCAGGCATAATTTCTCTCGCACGTACATGAACGCATACGCACGCCCGCCCGCATACGCAAACATACTCACGCGTGCACACACATACACAGGCATGCACACACACAATATAGCTGTAATGGGTGATGCTATGTACTTGAACTTAATCAGCATTAAATACTTAAAACCTTCTGGTCTTTCGGGTAATATATTAGATAATATATTCTTAATGGTTTTACTGATAGTTTAGTGAAGTAAGTAAGCAAGGTATTTCGAATATCTATAGAGTATACTAATTATTAATAACTTCCAACATGTGGGTCGTTGGAACATAGCTGATCTTTAAGTAAATATGCAAATCACAGGTCATCCTTTGTAACCTTAGCTGCTCCTTAGTATCTTTAAGGAGCAGCTGGTTCTCAATAAACTGCTTCGTACATCATTAAAGATCTAACGTATTTAAGTTGGTATATCCCCTCTATTTGACGAGAATTTAATTTGTCTACGGCCCAGTTAAACTTCATGTGGAGAGACCTATTTACATCGAGATAATACGCTATGCCTTAGTAGTGCTCCATTAACCAAACAGAGAACGAGCGACAATCGTTTGAACTAATTTCTTAATTAAGTAGTATTAAAAAATCCCAGAATGTCTAACGTGTTTCAAATATGAAGGAATAAATTACGAAATTATGAAATATTAAAAAAAAAAAAGAATTCTTGGTTCCATCAAACATAACATAAAATCAACTTTTGGTTATTACATAGTGAATTTGAAATCTAAACAAATACTACCTTCGTAGATAATTTTGTGATTTTACGTTCACAACAATAGTTATTTCGCTTGCGGTTTAAGAAATCCCACACAAATAGCACTTAAATTAGTTACTGTATAACTAATCTAGATATTTCCATATATTTTATTCACAAAATCTCAGAGAAATTCGGTTCAATTATTCGATAGTAAAATTGCATATTCATTTTGCAATGCAAATCTCAGAATTGAAAATCTTTCAATGTAACTTTCGATTAATTGTCAAAGTTAAATTTACTCAGATGAATATATACATACATTTGTAAAGCGATGAAAATAAATTACAGTACAGTGCAGTATAAACGCAATGCAGCACAATGCATAAGGTAAGAAAACTGATAACGCTTCATTATTTAAAACATTACCCTACAATAAATATATACTTGAACATACACATTTTATAGAGTATATATGAATACATATAATCATTATAATTTGAAATAGACATATTGGAGTGGCGACAAATATTATTTTTCATTATAATTTGATAATATGTGTATTCTGTATGTAAGAGAAATTTAAATACTTTACACGCATACACGCAAATGTATATACATAAGTATATATGCATATAGATACCTAGAAGCGCCTCATAACTTTGTTAACCTGAGATATTTCACAAATAATTGATAATTTTTCAACAGAAAATGATTAATCAGGCACTTGCCCAGATAAGAAGATGTGTAATCAAAAAAAAAAAAAAACCGTAAATAAACACCTTCAGAAAATCGACCCAAAACAACGAATCAATAGTATAAGAACTTAGCTTAGAATAGTATATAGGTGCCTACAATGCTAAATCTCTTTGGATAAAGATTATTGAAATATCAAAAATATTTGAGGTTGCTCTGAAATGTTCCTGTAAAAAAAGTAAAGACCTCTCAGATATCGAGTGGATAAAGTCAAATTCTAGGGGAATCGTCCGTAACAAAAGATCTCGTCCTGTTTTTATGGTCATATTTATATATTTTACTTGCTCATTTTCGTGTGATATACAGGGACCATGTATCCTGCAAGTTCTTCGAGGCTGGCGTGGTAGTTGCCGTTAATGTTATTTTTTAAACTATCGTATGACAATATTTGCAGGAAGAAAACATGAGCAGAGAGGATATTCTAAAGTGCCGATGTTCTGAGAAGAAAGACTGGGAATAGTGCGGAGGTGGAAGTGATAGACAGAAGAAAAATGACAATAAATGGGGGTGTGATCCTTTTCAGGTTTGCTATTTATTCTAACGGCAATGATAAACCAACTTCTCAGTCCTAGGAAAGAATATTTGGGTTGCCATGACAAATTCTCATAGCATTTTAAAGCATATAACAATAACAGAGCCAATAAGCTGCATTAGTTCTGAGACCAGATGACCTAATTCTACTCCTGAAATCATGCAAAGTTAGCATTATTATAAGTTTCAAAATACTTTTATCCCATCTGCATGGACGCTGTTCGACTACCACAAATGTTGGGAAAAGCATGCACATCAAGTAATAATTTTGCAGACAGGCACAGGTAAACAAAAACAGTACAGCATCAGTTTAAAAAATCATAAACAAAATTATATGTAGAAGGATAATAAACAATTTTCAACAAGGGTATACTATGCCCAATATAGTTTCAAATCTGCCTGGCACGGCTTCTACAAAAACATCGCTAAACGATACACAAGACATATTAATGAACAATGAAACACGATCGCCCCTTTCTTACATGGCTTAAACGAAATATACTTTAACGGTGAAATTAATTTCCCATCGAGGGTAACAAGGTGTATACCAGAACTCCCACTTCTGTCTACCTGTCTCTCTCTTGGTGCTGCAGCAGAAGTATGAGCGGGTAGGTGTTTAAAGAAAAACTATTTTGTGCAAGTATGTCTTTCTCTCTGTCTCGCAGATTTCTCTTTTTGCCTCTTTCTCTCACTGCCTGTAGACACGCGTACACACAGTTGTATATGTATGTATATACATATATATATATATATATATATATATATATGTGTGTGTGTGTGTGTGTGTGTGTGTGTGTGTGTGTGTGTGTGTGTGTGTATCTATCTATCTATCTATCTATCTATCTATCTATCTATCTATCTATCTATCTATCTATCTATATATATATATATATATATATATATATATATATATATATATATATATATACATACACAGACATACACATCCTATCCTAGATAAATTGAATATAAAATATCGTTTAAACAGAAATCAATTTTATCGTAACTGGCTTTAGCTGCATTTCGGGAAATAAGTAAAAAGAGTAAATCTAGCAATAAATAATACGTAAGTGTTTTTGCCAATCACCTCGGTATGAGATACTTTTCAAAATATATTGTTTCTATCAAATCAATATAGATAAGCTAATTATTTCTTGGCCCCATTGCTGCTGCTGCTTCCGCTACCACTGCCGTTGTTGCTGGTACCGCTGGTACCGTTGCTGCCGCTGCTGCTGTACCTACCACCGCCGCTGCTACTTCTACTGCTGCTGCTGCTGATTCTGTTGTTGTTGTTGTTGCCGCCGCCACCACCACCACCACCACCACTAGCATTACTACTACTACTACTACTACTACTACTACTACTACTACTACTTTCGATTGAAAGCGGCCTTAGACTTATTGGATATTGCTTCTTTTCAACAACTGCAAACAACACGAAATCGTTTTAAATAAAGGAAAATGGAAAACGAAACATAATTTTAATTACATCGCACAAAAGAATCGGTATCCAAATCAAAATTACCATATGTCAGAGTTGTATGTTCCTGTGCTCTCTCTCTCTCTCTCTCTCTCTCTCTCGCACACACACACACACACACACACACACACACACACACATACACACACACACATATTTATGCATATATGTGTATATGTATGCTAGTACAGTTTGTTTATGAATGCTAGAGATGGTGCTTTAATATAAGTCTATATATTTTATATAATAATTATATAGGAACGTCGAAAAAGAAAAGGGAATATCATATGGATGTGCATTGAAATGTGACAATTTTAAGCTTACCTTAATCTTCTTCGAAATTATATATGATGTGTACATATGACTGTGTAAATACAATGTATTTGTGTTCACACACGCGCGCACACACGCACACACGCACCCACACACATGCAGACATATGTGTGTGAATAAACGTAGGTATGTTGAATAAACCTACGTATGTGTGTGTTTGTGTGTTTACGTTTGTACAGAAATCCGTGGATGTGCATGGATGCACGTTTCTTTCTTTATGAATTGAGTGATAGTTTGAAACCACGTACACGCGTGCGTGCGCACTGACTCACACAAACACAGATATGTATAACTGAACGTTTTTGAAAGCGAAAAGGATATAATATATGATTTTTTTTTGTTGGTGGTGAACATGAATACGTTCAAAATCTTGTGAGTGGTTCTGAAAATACAAATTACAAAATAAATTTTCCATGTTCATTCACCCATTAAATTTAATAAGAAGAGTCATTTCATCACCAGCTGGCTGATCGGCTTTCGCAGACGAACACGATCAGGTAATATTTATGAACGCCTAAAAGATTTGTCATTAACTCATGCTACCATATCTTTGGAGAAATTCAATCATGACGCAAACGACAGCTACATAGTAGAGACATTTCATAATGTTGTTTTCTCTTTATAATGCATCGATATTTTGCTTTTTTCTATCTGCTCTCCTTTTATTGAAATTAATTTTATTATCTATATATATATATATGTATAATTTTGCATTGGTTGTTTTCTACTTTCTATTTTCCATATCGATTCCAATTTTGCTTTCCTTTATTTTCTCCTCGCCACTTTAAATTAGCAGATATTTTCTTTATCAATTTATTCACCTCAAAGAATATGTTGGATTTTGATTTTATTCTCAAACAGACTGCACTTTACCACAAAAAATCAATTTGTGGTTGCAGGTTACAATACATCTCATCACTCATTTAGTGTCACTTCCCTCAATATTTGACTCCTACTAGCTTTTCAATTTTCACACCAAATCTTGCTGTCTTTTTTCCTACCTCTTAACCTCAATTTCTTTCGGTATTTCCTTATTACGTCATCACTGAGATTCTTTCAGTTTTGATAAAAGTTTACCAATGGCTTTATTTCAGTTGAAATTCAACAATTTAAAATCTAAATGGTACATGCGTTTGTATACATAGAAAATTCCAGCATTCCAAGTATTCTGTACGCTATATACAAGCACATATTAAACACTTCCCGAATGTATGAATCTATATATTTAGGCATTCATCATACATGCATAGAGTCACACATCTTCGTAGATACACTCAGACACACGCTCACAATCATGCACACACAGAAACGCATACACAGATTTGCACACATTTACGATGTAAAACATTAAATACTAGCTCTAAAATAATACATATTGTGATGTCTTGAATCTTCCAATTTCCGCAATGCTTGTAGATATTATGAAGTACAAATTACCAAATGTTTCTGTCTGTTTGTATTTCTCTCTCTCTCTCTCTCTCTCCCCCTCTCTCTCTCTCTCTCTCTCTCTCTCTCTCTCTATATATATATATATATATATATATATATATATATATATATATATATATATATATATATATATATATATATACATAGTCGCAGGCATGGCTGTGTGGTAAGAAGTTTGCTTCTCAACCACATGGTTCCGTTTCAGTCCCACTGCGTGGCACTCACTTTGGGCAGGTATCTTCCAATATAGCCACGGGCCGACCAAAACATTGTAAGTGGATGTGGTAGACGGAAACTGAAAGAAGCCTGTCGTATGTGTGTGTGTGTGTGTTTGTGTATCTGTGTCCCCCACCATCGCTTGACACAGATGTTGGTGTGATTTAGGTCCCCCTAACTTAGTGGTTCAGCAAAATAGTCCGATAGAATAAGTATTATGCTTACAAAGGGTCAACTAAAACCTCTCCAAGAAAATGAAATGCAATTGAAAAAACGTTATGCCAATGGAAAATATATACAAAATATATTATGTATGCAAAAAATTAGAAAGATTCATCCATTTTAAAATATTTTATACTAAAAAGTAAAACAAACGGAAAATGAGCACTCGCGAATATAAACAAACATGTCGGACGATACAAGGGGAGGTAATTTATTGTTATCTGTCAGGTATTATTAATGATACGAGGAGCCCGACAATATCGTTTGCAAATTCTTGATTGTTTTTAGCAACCCTAACCCTAACCCTAACCCTAACACTCGTTAGGGTTAGGGCTAGCGTTAGCGTTTGTTTTAGGGTTAGGGTTAGCGTTAAGGTTAGGATTAGTTTTAGGGTTAGGTTAAGGGTTAGTTTTAGGGTTAGGGTTAGGGTTAGGGTTAGGGTTAGTTTTAGTTTTAGGTGGAGTGCACTCGCTTTACCTTCGGATATTCCATGATGTGATATACGACAGAAATAATTATAAAACAATACAGTAAATAAGTTTAAGACGTATGCAAGTTTTGTCATTTTTATTTTTGTCTTTAGTCTACAGAGAAAATGAATTACAGAATACATATCTCAGTGGTTATTTGGCTCCTCGTATCATTAATAATACCGGACAGGTAAAATCAAATTGCCTCCCCTTGTATCGTCCGACATGTTTCTTTATATTCGCGACTACTCGTTTTTCCGTTTATTCTATTTTTTAGTATAACATATTTTAAAATGGATGAATATTTCTAATGTTTTGTATACGTTATTCATTTTGTATATATTTTCCATTTTCATAACTCTTTTTAAAATTGTATTTAATTTTTTTTTTTTTGAGAGGTGCATTTCTAAAGGAGCGCCCAAGTTTGTTTTTATAGACATCACTACTTATCACTGTCTCCCCGAATTTAAATTCCTGCGAGCCGCCGAATAGCGCAACTAGTCATTCAACGATGATGGGAATATAAGAAGTGAGACCTGTCTATCGTGTCAATTCACAGCGTATGCCTTTTCTATCTCTGTTGCATGCACCCAGCAGTCTGGTTAGGGAGTGCTGCAAACTGACACGGTGTGTTTATTCTTATTTGTCTATGACAGAACAGAGAGAAAGACTTCCTTACGGATTCGTATATGCTTCAAGCATATTTGAACTTGCAACGAGTTTGTATCTATACACGTCAATTGCTTATCCTTTATATCCGTACTAAATATATATATATATATATATATATATATATATATATATATATATATATATATATTTCATTTAAGTAACGATAAAACACACATTATATCATATCATTCAAGACATCCAGTTTCCGAAGAACAGTCCTTTCTATAATGTATAGCATCTTTTAATGTTTTACCCTCCTGCTTACCATCACCATCCAAGAAATTTCAGTAGTTTCTCCCTCATGCAATAGTTCTCAGTGGTTTGCCTTCCAATAATACAACTTCTCTTACAAGAAATCCATTCGTATGTGTAGTGGTTGACAATTGATAATGTAACAAACAGTGATTCAACTTTTCTATTTGATACATTGATCAATTACACATTTAAATTCTAAAGACTGTACACACCCTGTGAGTTCACTCTGACAAGTGATATAGCAACGAGTCACATCTTTTTACAGTAACATAAGTTCCCCCACCCACTGCAGATTTCATTATCATTCCTATCTCTCTTAACTTGAAAAAAAAAACATTTATCGTTATGTACTGAAGCAACAATCATTTATGTCTTACATCAGATATTTTATTTCTCTTCTGCACATACACACGAGTGCGCTTGCACACATAGACACGCACAAGCTGCTAACGTGTGAGAACACACATATATTAAAATATTAGTCGATATATCACCCTTCATAAAGATCTAATTTTGAATGGGATTACAACAGCAAAGGCTTCCGCACTACCTTTATATCTATATAGTGATATGTTCATAAGTATTGATTTGTATGAGGTTTTCGAGTCTACGAGCGCGCGCGCACACGCATGCGCACACACACATATTATTAACAATGGTAATAGTACCTTATTTAATTTTATATTGTACTGGCTCACGTTATGTTCGTTTTTGAACGTCGCGGGGGCATTCAAATGTAAGAACGCACACGGTGAAATGTGAAGTACATTTCAAAAATCGATGATTTACACTAAAACAATATTATATTTAAGAGATGAGGTATTATGTACATTATTTGCATTTAACGGGCATTTGTCCTCATCTTGTTTGTTGTTAACCCAGGTTCGAAAATTCCCCAAGAAACCTGATGAAGTTTGGAGAGTATATCAGGTGAAACGTTGTGTTAACAACAAACAAGATGAAGACTAATGCCCGTTAAATGTAAATAATGTACATAATACCTCATCTCTTAAATATAAAATTGTTTTAGTGTAAATCATCGATTTTTGAAATGTACTTCACATTTCACCGTGTGCGTTCTTACATTTGAATGCCCCCGCGACGTTCAAAAACGAACATAACGTGAGCCAGTACAATATAAAATTAAATAAGGTACTATTACCATTGTTAATAATATGTGTGTGTGCGCATGCGTGTGCGCGCGCGCTCGTAGACTCGACAACCTCATACAAATCGAAAACCTCATGTAAATAATGTGATTTACAGTAAGTCTGGCTGAAGAGCTTTAAGTATATTCATCCAAAACGCGAAATCAGTTGATCCCAGAATATCTGTACACCTTACTTCTGTAGTTCATACAAGGTAAGGTATTTCTGTTACATTCGTTGCATTCGCTGTGTATTTTAATAGTGAGAAATTTGTGGTTTTATAGCGTATGTGTGTCTGTGAGTGTATGTATAACAGCATTGATGAAATAACTGAATCTCCATCGTTGAAAGTGACGAAGATCCATCACAAACATATCAACACATCTGGTGCACGATATACACATTTCATGTTCATTTAATAATCGTTCCTAAAATAAGTTCATGGACTTAAAACTAGAGTGAAGTGTACTTTCGATTATATCAGCTATATCACTTGCATAGTACCATATTTATCGGTCCAGAAAGCATGAAACAACAGCTGAGCCCAAGCGTAATTTGAACCCAGGACGTAAGGAGCCAAGAAGAATAATGCGATCATTTCTTCCGTTTTTCTAAATCTTCTACTTATCCTATCTTCAATATCACTTTTATATCTCAGTTTAAAGGTTAGAAATTTCCAATTTCAATCTTTTGTAGTTGCCGTGGAGTTTAAATTACTTACGCTCCATGTATTCCTCCATAATTTTAAAATATTCTGTACGTATTTTATATCTTCTTGCTTCTTCCTATTTCACTAGAATAAAGAACTTTGCTCACTTTATTATGTTTCCTGTCGCTATTCCCCCCCCCCCTTAAAACCTATCTATGTATCTAGTTATATATTTATATATATATATATATTGATGGTTCTATATATTTCACTGTACCAAATGTCTATTTATCTCCTGCATCCATTCTATCTATCTATCTATCTATCTATCTATCTATCTATCTATCTATCTATCTATCTATCTATATGTCTGTCTATGTCTCTCTCTCTCTCTCTGTATGTGTGTCGGCTGTCTATCTGTGTATTTATCTATGTAACAGTATGTGTGCGCGCGCGCCTGTGCGTTTATAATTATATCCCTTTGATAGCCCAGGCGATTTTGCGTTGTTAGAATTTCTCACCAAGTGGTGCCCTGTTCGCTTCTACTACTAGAGGTTTCGGCCAAATAAAATTCTGCCATCATTTTCTCAAGGAACGACATTGTGTCATCGATGCTCCTTTATTACTCTCACTGTTCAAAATCTTGTGTATAATGTAATATAAGATTGTATACATATACATGTATATATATGATACAATATAATATATAATTCGCTAACTCGACGGAAGCCCATAAACAACGATGCTGTAGTTCTCAAATTGTAGTGCACAATAAATAATTTTCAAATATATGATACTAAAGAGCATTACTGTATCACAATCGGTGTGTCTCGCCAATTCATCTCTATGTAGATTTTAATGTCCACGCTCAACCTTGTGGTTACTACGTATGTGAGTGATGCACTGAGGTCATTTCGATTGACTGCACCACTCACTGATATTAGGTGGTCGAATAATGCCTATGACAAGTTTCCATATAGCAATAATCAATTCTAAATTATGGGATTTCCTTTCCTGCTGAATGCTTTCTTTCTCTTTCTGACAATATTGAAAAGAATGAACAGCGTACGTATCGAATATAAAAAGATAATAATATCGAGGTATGAAAAGAAAATATTGTATTTCCATATTCTATTTCATTGAAACTTTAACATTTTAGTCAATGTTTTTCTCTGATTGATCTCTCATCTGCAACTGCAACTTCATATGGTATTTAGGAACTCCGTTAAAATCAAAAGAAAATGTTACGTATTCTTTTTTTCATTTGATATTAATAGGATTGCAACTCCTCAACTCCTCAATTTATCTTTAAATATGAACACCCATTTGACGTATATGCTCACAGAAACATACATACCAAAACGCACATATTCTTGTTGAGTATATATATATATATATATAATGCGTGTGTCTATACGCACACGCATGCATATATATTCACATACAAATATGTGCATGGATCTGTGTATTTATACATGTGTGCGTCAGCTGTATGGTTTGGTTAATATCTTTGCTTCTCAACCATTTGGCCGTCCATGGCGTTCACTAGAGCGTCTGGTAGACCAGTCTTTTAATTGAAATATTGTACTCAGAATCTTTGTAACCCCATCGAAAAAGCTATAGGTTACCTACCTTGTCACAGACTGCCTAGCGTTGATTTCTCTTGGAGATTTTGTTGGGTGCACAGGTGCATGTAAGTTGTGAGGAGTATGCCACAATCATCAGTCTTGTTAAATAACTGTTTATTATTTTAGTTATATCCATTGAAGAAACCTCCTATTGAGAGTTATAGTATTTCCTTTCAGGAATCTATTACTAATGAGATAGAGGCGTAAACGTGAAAACTACCGAAGAAACATGAAGATAAACATGAAAAAAGTAGAGAAATGTTTGCACTTGTTGCTATAGAAGGAATTCTAATCATCAAATCCACTTTTCGTAGAGTTATGAACTCGATAATCGCTACTTAACTGTTATCAAATAGTAAAAGAACACTCAATAGTTGGTTGCACATACACAACACACACACACACACACACACACACACACACACACACACACACACACAACATTCGATTATGGTAATTATTACCGAAAGATAATGAGAATAGTATAATTCCGGATAATGAAAATATTGCATAAATAACATCACATTGCTATTTTCCCTAGACCAGGCATGGCTTACCCACCAAGCGAGATACCTTCTACTATGCTGTTTGATAACCAGTCTGGTCGTTCTACTGTAGCTATTTCATCACATAGAGAAACTGGTGGTCCTCAGTATGCTATTAGCAAACCTAAGAAAACGACGATAAAATGTACCAGCTGAAAAAGCAAGATGTATAAACATTAAAAGTGTATATCCTGTGCGAAATCTTTCAAGACACGAATGTTTCATTCTTAAAGGCGGTGAGCTGGCAGAAACGTTACGTTCCGAGCTCAAATTCCGCCGAGTTCGACTTTGCCTTTCATCCTTTCGGGATCGATACATTAAGTACCAGTTACGCACTGGGGACGATGTAATCGACTTATTCCCTTTGTCTGTCTTTGTTTGTCCCCTCTGTGTGTAGCCCCTTGTGGGCAGTAAAGAAATAAGAAACGTTAGCAATCTGGGCGAAATGCTTAGATGACATAATGCTCACTCCTTTTGGAAAATGATCTCTTGCTGAAATTCGTTGTCAAAATATGTAGAGCAGCATCTTGAAGATACTGAAAAATTAATGAACAGTGAAGCAGTAAAAGCGTGCATTGTGGTTTTGGAAAATGCGAAAAAGGATCGTTTATCTACGGGGAACTATCAGGTATGGGATGTTTGCTCATCAGCTACTGGCAAACAACTAGACACCTCGCCAATAAAGTGTGAAAAATAAAACGGAAATAATATTTGGAGACAGTGCAAACAGAACATTTGTGTAGATATTAATCAACCCTCAGACAGACACTAAAAACTGTCAGTGGATAAATGTCAGAAGAGTCTAGGTGAACAATAATTAACAAGAAATTTAATCGAAATGAATCTGTAGTATACAGAGGTATGGGAGGGAAATCAATGTCCGAGAAATTATTTCTTAGGAGGATTCAATGTCAAGAGTGAGACAGATGGATTTAATGAGAGTGCAACACAGCTCCAAGAGATTTGAAATCTATATCTTTTCTTAAACCAATTCTTTGCAGCGTTAATAGTGATACCCTTGAGAAGGAAACATAATTGTCGAGTACTGGTATAAAAATATTACCTTCTAACTGAAACGTTTCATTGACCTTGAAAACTAAAGGCTGATTGGGGATATAAACACACTAATATGATGGCTCTAGCAGAAACAAAACTCATACACAATGCAATGCTACTCAAAGGCCAAAAACTACTGGCAAGAACCAAGAGTTTAATATCATTATGCTACAAATTGTATTATCGAAAATGAACAAGCAGCTCAGAAAAAAGGAGTTCGAAGATGTTCTGAGTAACGCGTAATAACCAAAAACCGTGTCTCCTGAAGAGAAGTAGCATTCGACGAAGATGCTCGCAGTCTGGCCGGATGAAAAGCATTCGATTCTTTTCCTCATTCCTGTGCGTTAGACTCTTCGACTTGCTCATGTTCCAACTACCAGTATGACAGCCACAGACCAGCTGACTTCAATTAAATAAAAATTCTCTGATGGTATACTGTATCGCAGAAGTATATTTCAAGACCAGAATCTCTCTAGTACACAATGAAGGAAATTTAAACATTATGCGATTGGCTCATATGATGATAGAAACCAACATGAACCTAACAAACTGCTTCTTTGTGTACGGTCTCTAAATATATTCGAAGAATGTGCATACCATGAAGAAAAACGTTGGCCTTGGACAACGGTCTCAATATATATATAGGGATCAAAGTTGCCTGCAATTGTGTCCTTACATGGCCGTAGACCGATGTACAATTGCATACCCATCTATCAATAATGGTTTCAAATTTTGGTTCAGGACCAGCAATTTTGTGGGAGGGGCAAAATCGAATACATCAACTCCAGTGCTTAATCAGTACTTATTTTATTGACCTCGAAATGATGAGAGGCAAAATCGACTTAGGTGGAAGTTGAACTTAGAACGTAAAGACGGACGAAATGTCGCTGAGCATTTTTCCCGGTGTACTAACGGTTCTGCCAGCACACCACCTTACGCCGATCTCTCATTATTACTAAATATTTCTCCAATATCAAATGACGTATGCAAAGGTACGAAGGAATTCATGAAAATATTTCGTATGATGGATGCTGTAACAAGAAACACATAACCAAAAAGTATAGCACGCAGCTTCATGTGATTTGACAGCATTTGTCTTACCATTCTGTTATAATGTGGATCCTCGTCCACTTGTATGTTTTTCTATGGCACTGTAATATTCTTTTCGCAACTATTATGTTGTGGCAGTATTCTGCCCCTTTTTTTTTTACTACGACTGTCTGACTTTATAGTGGTGTGAACCATTTTGTCACGTGGGAAGAGTGTGCCATTTTCACTACAACACACTCTTACATTAATTGTTTTAGATAACTCTACCCTTAACAAAGCTGAACATATACACATCCACACACACAAACACATATAGAATTAGAATTCATTTTACATATATTCATATGCTTTATATATAGTACAGTTACACACACACGAACACATCCATCTCTCTCTCTCTCTCTCTCTATATATATATATATATATATATATATATATATATATATATATATATATATATATATATATATATATATATATATGCAAACAACTGAAAAGTATTTCATATTTTTAGTTGTATTTATAATAATTCTATCTTTGGACCAGGATTTGTGCTTTTTTTCAATAACATTGTTAGTTTTTTTAAGAGCGTGATGTACTGGAAATTTAGCTGCATTTTCTAACAAGTAGAATAACCACATAGAATTACTCATATTAGTTAATTTTCTTTTTGATTTTGTTATTGAAAATGAACTGGATTCCCGCACTCAATTGAAAAACCGTGTGAAGAAAGTTAGTGATACTCAATATATTGAAAAAATGGTGAAAATAAAGATAATATCGAATCATAGGGGAAATTATATTTTATGTTGTTAAAATCTTGTAACATAATAAATATTCAATAAATTGCCACATATCTAAAATTATGTTATAACCAAGTGTTACCGTGTATCACAGTAACGTGTGATCCGACGATCAATTTGGCCAGCTGCGGACAGAATAATTTTCCTTCAGCAAACTTATATATTTACAAAGAAATATAAAAATAATGTATAAACTGATTAATGCATAACTGGTTATACTAAGTCATTGATCCAGTGAAGGTTGAAAAGTAAAACAAGAATTTCAGTAACGTATAATCTAGAGCGATAAAATGCAACATGCTTTCAGTGAATGTAACTCTATGATTTCTTTCCTTATATGTATTAAAAAATGTTTCATTAAAATTTATTCGTCATGAAATACTATATAAACTCTCGATATGCAGTCTATTGCAGTTATATCTGCTCTGTACCGATAGTAAATTCCAGGAGGTGTAATTAATATCTCTGGTATCAGAAAATTAGTTAAATTATATATTCCATCATTTGTATTAATATAATATTAGCCAATATTGAAATTTGATTAAATTGAAATCCGTAGCTTGACTGCAATTTTTGATAATATTCTTTCCTCGTTTCTTATTTACTAAACCCTTACATGGATATTTCCAGCAAGTATTCCATCAGGTTTTGGGGTGATTTAAATAATTTTATGCACTTACATGTCAACTAAATTTTGAAGATTGTAAGTTTCCAGTCTTTTATAATCATATTTTGTTAGTATGGATAATATCTTCTGTAAATTTTTTTAAACATTTCTTTCTCAGAAATTCGGAGCATGGTCTGATAGCTTCATGCCACTGAACATTTATAAATTATTAATAACTCGTTATTAACTGCAAATCATTCTATGGCTTTAACATTTTGCTACATATTGTGTTTCACTTTTTAAGTGACTGTCTTTGCCTGCTTTTAAAACAAAAAAACAAAAAAAAACTTTAATACATGCCTTATGATCTTTAGATATAACAACACACTACACTCGTCTTTGATTCTAATTGATTTATTAATTAATTAATGAAAACTGCATTTTCTCGATAACGTCAGAAAATTATGTGTAACTCCTTTATTCATTTTTAAACTTTATTTTCTGGCAAATCCAATTCCCAAATATTACTGTTTAATGAAAACTATCTCAAAAAGCTATCAATGACTAATTATAATTAACTAATTATAGAACCTTAACATGATTTCTTCGTGGAGACTGCAAATCTCTGATATTAAATAAAGCAAAACATTGTATCCTATCATAACTTGCAAATGGCGCATGCAAGCATACATGCTAACACTGGTAGAAGCATATAAAACACGCATCATTAATGCAACTTGTGGACAATGTTACTACTGTTAGTATTTATGGATGAACAACTCCATTATATTATATATATTTTTATGTTTTAGTGAGATGAAATTCATGATTTTTGTGCCTCCTACTTGCAGGCGATATATTCAACTTGAGCAGAAAGACAACATGGGCGTGGAGAGTTTCCAGAAAAATTGAAAGAAAAGTTACGTAAAACTATTTGAGTGGATAAAAAGTGTTAATGCGCAGTAGAAGAGAATAGGGGAGTCGAGTTCCTTGGGTAGCCCCTGTGTGACGATGACCATATGGAATAAAATGAACTCGTTCAAGGGACTCTAAGCTATTGATTAACAATAGAAATGGACCGAGGAAAGATAGCGTGTGTAGGAGAAAGAGAGACGTGGTATTATTTTGTTGGATAGCGGTTATAGGGTGTACGGGAATAATTCTTAGCAATACATCAGAGGGCCTTCTTTTTGAAGAGACCTGGATTGCTTTTGTACCTGTCTGCCCCGTAGTTATAGCTCAAATAGTTGGACAGTACTCAGTACCCCTTTGTAGGTGCAATTTGATCTTTGTAAGATTTCTAGTTACTGCTACGAGTCGAAGTTTTCTAGCCCTAAAGACGCAGGCTGGTCTTTGGGATACGGATTTTACTATACTTTGAATCAGTATTTGTATGAATATCATATGGCATCATGCTGTAAATAAATGTGCATGAAATAACATAGTTTCCATACTGTAACATATCTATTCAAATTCTTACTGCTTGCATTATCTTTCTGAAAGAATTTTAATTATTTATAAACAAATTCTGTAAACCATATTCTTATTAATAGTGAATTGCCTGTTTTAGGATTATTAAAGAAGGAAATGCATTACATATACTTCGTTCAAAAGTTTTTATACAACGTATCATCTAATGTGATATATGTATTTAAACATTAAATATTAAATACTAAAAATACAGAACGAAATGTAAACAAAACCAGTAAGATAAGATACAAGGCCAATTAAAAAGAAGTAAACTCTTGATTTTGAGGTGAAATATTATGTTTATGTTATCCAACATTATTATCGGTCTGCTTTGTCGGCATTTGTGAATAAATTTCATAAATTGCAATATACAATACTAATAACGAATAAAAATGAATTTGCCTATTTACACATGCGATTTGCTTAAAAATGTGTGTAAATAAATTTATATGTATATATATATACTCTGACGTGGGTATACCCGTCTGGTGTTAAAAAGTATTTCAGGAATAAATAGTTAGTTGTGGTAACCTAAAAATAACGTATCACAGAAATATATGTTAACACAGAACGCACTCCGTACTACTAGAACGCAGGTACGATACTCAGTATTCAATGTTCAACTACCGACTGTTAGACCAATACAGATCGAACTAACACCGTCAACTAACCGATTCTTTATTAGGCACAAAGGCCCGAAACAGAGTGGACGTCACAAGGGCAGAGAGAACAATACAAGTGGGGACAAAAACATGAAAGGTGAAATTATATAAAATGAAGGTGAAATGGCCACTTGAACCTCACTCGCGGGTGGTTACATTTAACTGTTTTTTGTTTTCATTTTTTTTAAATCAAATTTTCATCATTTAAAATTTTACTTACTGCATTTAATAGTTCATGTACTGTATTATGTCTTTCTAATCCACGACCGGAGGTAGGGTTTCGTATCCTACCTCTTCTCCAAACGGGTCACTGAGTGAACCAAATATTTCTTTTAATTTTGTGTATTTTTCTCTGTCGATTAATATGCATTTGGTGTATTCCGGTTTCGCCTCAGCCATCAATCTCACTCTAACTTAATCATAGTAATCATGCGTTCGATTGCCATGCTTTTGGCGTATGTCATAATGTGCACCTTGTGTTTTCGGTGAATGTTGTGGGTCTGTGTGTTTTGTCTGTCTGCATTTAGGTCTGTATTACTACATGAGATGCTGGAGCTAACCGGGGTGGTATCACTACTTTTTGGTGTTTCTACTTGTGGTGTATGCTGTGTGAGTATGTTCAGTGTGTTAAATATCCGTGTGCCGTTTTCAGTCATAGTATTTTTCTTTTTAGTAGATTTCGGGGCTGACCCTGCTGTCACATCTCTCTTTTTGGAACTTCAATGAATCCCTCTTCTTCTGTGTCTTCCTTATTTCCTTCCATGATTGGGGTTGTTGCCTTGGTACTTCTCTTTGGTTCACGTTGGTTTTCACTTGTTTCATTATTTAGCTCGAAGAACTTTGCTTTCATACACCCCTTCACACCACAGTGGTAGCAGATGGGTGAACGACCCTCCACTACCAGTCTTGATTTCTTATCTTCCGGCAGTAGCATTTCTTCCGTTATCATATTTAATTATTCTTGGCTGGTTTGGACCACCATTTCCAGTCCATAATCCCATTAATTCAGCTTCTTTGTTCTTGTGGCTTGCTATGTCTTCATTTCTTCCCTTTCATAAGTTATGGCTGCTACTAACCATGCTTCCTCTATTTCTGGCGGTACCCTGGCAACGCTGATTCACGCGATTCTTTTGCTACAGTAGGTTGGCAGGAGCACCCATTCATGTGATCTCAGCGATATAGTGGAGTGATTGAATGCCTCTTCTTCCGTGGTAAATCTCACTTCCACTGTGCCGTACTTTCTTCCTCTGGTGCAGTAGGTGATTACACTTTTCACGTTTTCTAGGCATTTTTCAATAGCCTCCCCCGTCGGGAAAACGAAAAATATGGACACACCCACGAAAAGACAATTCACATTAACTACATGCATTCCGACTTAGTTAAACTTCTCTTTCACACAACGCCTTACCTTGCATTCCTGTAAAATAGCGTCGGGAATTCAGCACTAATAGTGACAGGGCACAGCATTTGTAATTTCATTTGACTATTACATACTGATATTCCTTATGAAAAAAAAATGTCTCCTAAATAAACAAAAAGATCAGCAAAACACGAACACCAAAGTAACGCACGACGGGCAATAGAAACGAAGATGAGAGACGCAAACGGCTTGCAGAGGATCGACAAAGAAAGAAAGCTCGACGTGCGGCAGAAAACTAAGATCAAGGAAATGCACGACAACAAAGAATGGCAGCTCGATGAGCAGCAGAAAAGAAGACGAAAGAAATGCATAACTTGCAGTTGATCGTTTTCGGAGAGCATCACATCGTATGCAAGAAACACCACAAAAAACTGCAAATAGACGTGAAAATGACCGAATCAGGCACAACGAAGGTAGGTCACATCAGCAATGGCGTCTTGTTGGTTTCAGTTACAACACCAATAATTGCTATGAATCTGAAATTGGCTCAGTGTCTCACCAATGCTATTGCTTTTAATGGTAAAATATGGTTAAATGAACCACTTGGGTTATGCTGCAGGAGGGGGGAAATCCTGACCGTCCTGAAGAAAGGAAAAAAATTCTTCATGGAACTTCATCTCATTCAAAGCATTTTGTACAAAAAATGCACCACTATAAATAATAATTCTTTTCAAATGACTTTATTTAGAGCAAATATTGTGAATGAGTGAGGATTCGTGCCCACATATCTTTGGGAAGATCAATGTTCCATATATACAGTGGAATGGCAGAGAAGGGGATTACCTCATGCCCACATTATTTTTTGGCTATGCACAAAATTTATTTGTGAATAGCCAAAGAAAAATTAATTCAGATTGATTTGATAATTTCGGCCAAAATTCCTGATTCTGCCATTGATCGGACACTCTATGACATCGTGGTATATCTTGTGGTTCATGGCTCCTGTGGTGTTCAAAACCTCCAGTCACCATGCATATATATATATATATATATATATATATATATATATAGCAGTACGTACGTTTCGTACAAGCTCCATTTATTCATGTAGTGAGAAAACCACAGAAAATACAATGAAAATGTACTCCTCAGCTGCATAATGGAATTTCATTTTAGAAAGTCATTTTGAAGATGTTTGTCTGTGAAACACTTGTCTGTGAAACACTTGTCTGTGAAACAGCAGCATAGTCGAGACGTGTTTTCTTCTCTTACTCTTGTTTTTTGCAAACATCTTCAAAATGACTTCCTAAAATGAAATTCCATTATGCAGCTGGGGAGTACATTTTCATTGTATTTTCTGTGGTGTTCTCACTACATGAATAAATGGAGCTTGTACGAAACGTACGTACTGCTATAACCTATTGAATTTTTGTTGCTTAACTTCAAATTTTATTCACCAAATCTCTTGATTTTGTTTTTTGTTTTTATCCTACCAAATTCTGGTGCCTCAAACATTTTAAATACCACATTTAATCTTTTGATTAAATTTATATATATATATATATATATATATATATATATATATATATATATATATATATATATATATATATATATATATATATATATACAGATATGTGTGTATATACTTATATGTACACACACATACATACACACTCCATGAGTGGCCGTGTGGTGAGAAGCTTGCTTCCCAAATCACGTACTTCTGGGTTGAGTCCCATGCGTTGTACCTTGGATAAATGTCTCCTATATCCTTTGTATTAGAGTGAAGAATACCTTATTCGCATTCGTATTTTCGTCTGGAAATTATAAAGGATTTTAACCCGTTAGATTCGCACTTCTTGAACATCTAGTTCAAATTATGCATATGAGTGCAAGTGTGTTTGTTTATTGGTAACGTGTGGGTATTAAACATGCAGTTCCACTTATTTTAATTCCAATCAATATTATTGATCTTTTTTCTTTTGACAAAGTACAAGTACCACCATTGGTATTGACATTATTTTTTCTGCCAGGATTTGTATTATGAATATAATTTCTTCGTATCATTATCTCTATTTCAACTACTACTATTATTATTATCATTGGTATAATTATTAGTTTTTTATTAGTATTATTTATGTTGATGATATTATTGTCATTCTGTTATCTATCTATCACTCTATCTCTCTGTCTATCTATCTATGTGTCTATCTGCCTATCTATTTACATATATATATATATATATATATATATATATATATATATATATATATATATATATATATATATATATATATATATATAGGGCAGGGAATTGCCAATTAGTTAATAAAATTAATAATTAACAATTTTGCCAAGTAGTTCAGTATGCAAAATAACCTTTATTGGTAAAAACATTTATAATCATAATTATATAGGGGTCAGCATGAGTTGCTTCACCAACATACTGAAAATTTAGAAATAGCAGTCAAAGAACTACTAATTCCAAACTACAATTTTTTCTCTAACGGATGGCGATATTTACGGCACACGTAGAACAAAAAACAGAAGAGAAAATAAGAACAAACCTGCCTTTAGTTAATCATGTACGACGTTTCGTGATTAAGAATATAAAACTCTTCTCCACTCTTCAGCATGATGTACAAAATAAATCTGAAAATGCCCATATACTCATGGGTATTTGACCATGTTGGTGAAGCAACTCATGCTGACCCCTATATATTTATGATTATAAATGTTTTTACCGATAAAGGTTTTTTTGCATACTGGTTAGGGCAGCGGACTTGCGGTCATAGGATCGCGGTTTCAATTCCTATACCGGGCGGTGTGAGTGTTTATTGAGCGAAAACACCTAAAGCTCCACGAGGTTCCGGCAGGGGATGGTGGCGAACCCTGCTGTACTCTTCCACCACAACGTTCCCTCGCTCTTTCTTCCTGTTTCTGTTGTGCCTGTATTTCAAAGGGTCAGCCTTGTCACACTGTGTCCCGCTGAATATCCCCGAGAACTACGTTAAGGGTACACGTGTCTGTGGAGTGCTCAGCCATCTTGCACGTTAATTTCACGAGCAGGCTGTTCCGTTGATCGGATCAACTGGAACCCTCGACGTCGTAAGCGACGGAGTGCCAACAACAAAACAATTATAAAAGGAAATATCAAATTCTTTTCATGTCTCCCTTTTATACAGTTTTTTTAGCATTTTAATAAAATTACGAGTAACAAAAAGAAAAAAAAGCTTGTTAGCATTCTTTTACAAGCTTATTAATCAGTGAATGCATTTGCGCGCACTCACACACATACACACATTCACGTGCGTACGTGATTTTAGTCTTTATCTTTGATAAAGACGAAATATGGTCCAAGGTATTCTGTCGTTAGCCATCTCGTTGCATTAAGGCAAACGACCGCGTAGTGGCTCCTTCATTACTGCGCACGTGTTCGCTCGTTTATGCGTAGGTATGTTTATGCGTAGGTATGTTTATGCATAGGTATACGTAGGTACGTGTATTTATTACAGAAAGAAAGTTCAACAGTGCTAGTTTGTACTCGAATATTCATTCTCTATATGCTTCGGAATGCCTTTAAATTGGAAAGAGAATAAACCGACCCCCTCCCCACAATAATAATTATATAAAAGAAATATAAAATAAATCAGCTATAAATCAATAAAAATAAACACATTCACTTTGCCGTGTCAGCAAGCAGAGTTAAGCATGTGAAAAGCGTTAATGATGTAGCACAAACATGGCGGTTGGAAATATATTTTTGTTTAAATAAAGTCAATTCAAGGAACTCGCAAAATTTCTGAAAATTACATTGATATTTTCCACACGTCAATTTTTCCTTCATTTATTTTCTATTTTTATCATTATTTCTTCTTTCTATTTACTTATTTCACAAAATCTCATCTTAACCAATTCTGCCGCAGGATAATCTAGCATATTTCATTGTAAATTCTAACCGATAGCATTTAGCACGTCGAAAAACATTTGTCGCCAAAGAAAAATTTTAAACATGTAATATAAAAAAGCAAGGAAGTTGATAATTCAACCTTTTGTGTTATTTCTTTTCTTTTTCCCCATTATTGTTAAATCCCAGGCAAATAGTCACATGGATACGTGATATGATGAATGATGACTTTTAACGACAAACGAAAGTGCAATTTACGTAAATTTATAGCTAAAATATTTGTTTCATGAAACATTTTGTAAAAGGTATTTGAAGCAATAAGAAAACATAAAGAAAACGTGAGTGATTAAGGAAATTCATCTGGTTGGCATGAATATTTTTATATAAAATGCACACAAACATATGGGTATACACACAGATTCGCACATGACACACGTACATATACATACATACATACATACATACGTACATATACATACATACATACATACATACATACATACATACATACGTACATATATATATATATATATATATATATATATATATATATATATATATATATATATATATATATATGTATATATACATGCGCGCGCACACACACACACATATACACATATACGCGCGTGTATGTGTATGTGTTTTTTTAATATATTTTGACCGAAGAAAGAAGCCTCCTCAAGCCTAGTCTATCACACTACTTCTTTCGTCAAAGCCAGTAGACAGAGGAACACCGCCTGCCTTGTTTATGGTAGAGCGATCTTCACGATGGATTCGTCTGACACGCAATAACAACTGTTCGGCACAACTCGGCATGTCAGCAATACTTGGGCACCGAAAAAGTACATGCAGAACGGTTTTGTTACTCTGTTGTGCATCTGGGATAGCTCCACAAGGCAGTGCTTCCGTGTCTGTAGAGTGTATCTCGAATAGGCAGATGTTCTCCGGTAGCACTGCCAAGCCAGGGATTCGTATATATTGCTAATGTAGATGTTACACGGACCGAAGTACTGGACACGTAGAAAGCAGTGAATGTCTGACTAAATTCCAGGTGCCAGGAGCCCGATCCTGGTCTTAGTCCTTTCTCGACCAACGTGTTCGGATTTATCTTTTACTCCTTTCATTGGTTAGTATTCCCTGAAAGTGGAATCGACAGCAAGAGCTTTTTTTGGTGTCTGGCACTATTACGGTGACATCTGCATAATAATAAGAAGAAGAATATCTACAAGATCAAAATGTCTCAGGAAAGGAATACGAAAAGTTTTCTCACTATAAAGATCTGAAAATAGAAATCACAAAATGTGGAAGTTTAGTACTACGATAATCCCAGTAGTAATTGGTGCGTTGGGAACGATAAAGAAGGGAGCTGAGAAGTATATTAAGGAACTCCCAGGTAACTCTAATCTCCATGAGCTACAAAAGATAACCTTGCATAGCAAAACAAAAGTGCCCTTGCTACTCTTGGCCTCCAGAGAATGTCCGGTACTAAGGCAGCTGAAATAAAGTAATAACGAAAGGAAGCTTGAAAAAAGTTGACTAGTGCTTGGCTAAAGAGGAAATTATCTGTCTTCGGCCTTTTCCTATCTGGCCCACCACACAACCTCTTTCGTTAAGGCGACTAGACGAGTAGACATTGCTTCTGGCTGTGCTTAGAAATCCTATTTTGCCATTCTTTATTAAATGCGCTTTGGCGTCACTTAACGCGTTTTCTGACACGTCACCTTCCGTCAGTCAATGACATACTCGTGCGAAACCGATCCCAATTTGTTCCGAAATAATATTGGCCGCTTGTTCCTTTGTATTGCTGTTTGAATTGATGGTGGTGGTAGTAGTAGAGGTGGTGGTGGTTTTGGTGATTGTGTTAGTGTTGGGGGCGTGGTGGTCATAGTGCTCGTGTCATTTTGAATTTTATTCTGCTTGTCAATGCTGCTGCTTCTGTTTCTACTGCTATGGTTGTCGTTGTTGTTGTGTGTGATTTGTCTCTCACCATATCAATTAGATGTGGAAAAATAAAGTCATAATGGCTGTTCCAACGGTTATCACTTACCTCGATTTGGGAAGCCCTATAATCTTTTTGCTTTTGAAATATTAAATTTTAAATTTTGGATCTCAAAAGTGTTCGCCCCACCAGCTTGATTTAAGCAAAGCGAGCTAGCTGATATAGTAAAAAATCCAACAAAAATTCGTATACCAAAGAATAAAACTTTTCAAAGAAAACTTACGAGCCACGACGAAGTATCCTCTTTCCAAACTAGTAATAATAATAATAATAATAATAATAATAATAATAATAATAATACGGAAAAGAAGAGAAGAAGAAAACGCGTAAACTGGAGAAAAGTATAATTAATAATGTTATCTAAGAGAATAATATAATGATGTGATATAATCTTCCGTTCTAAGTACTTTTGCATTGTAGCAGGAACTCTCTTGACAGTATCTATTCCATCCATTTACTACGCTCCACTAGAAAAGTTACATATCAGTAGAGGTCAACTTGTTCATAAATGCGATACTATCGTGTTTGGAACATTAAAATGTGAACACAGAATAATTGTAGTGCAAACGTCACGGAATAAGCTTGAGCAAACTATCGTAACTGAATATGTTCGCTATGTATGCAAACAGGATATATCTCTAAGGAATCAGCCATAATGCCTCAATGTGGTTACTCCATCTGCTAGAAGCAGTAACCAAACTTTCTTCAAACTAATCCTTATATTCATTGTATTGGAATAACCTATGCCATGAGAGAAACAATTTATCACGGCTCAGAATACTTTTATCGTAGATCTGTCTGGACACTCAAGGCTAAGCAACGAGAAGGTTCACTTCAAATTATCAACGATGCATACAACTTCGCAGTTATATAATTAAGACAAATAACAGCAATCTAATACAATATTTTAACCTTACTATTTCTTTTCATAAACAAGAATCAAAATAACACAGTAAACAGAAATTAGGTGAATCAGTATACGATATGTTACACGAAATGCATGTTTCCTTCCTCTTTCCCAATACGCATAATAACGACAATAGCAATAAAGATGGCAGCGATAAAAATGATTTCCTATTTAGGAACATGACCACAAATTTCAGAGTGTAGAAGCAATCGATTATATGGTTTCCAGTACATGAGGTGATTTATTTCATCGACCTTGGTAGGATAAATGACGAAGTTGACCATAGTGAGATTCGAAACCAGCACATAGAGAGCTGCACGAAATACCACAAAGTATTTGTCGTCTTTGATCGCTCTGAACTATTTCTCTTACTTTATATGTTATATGTACAAGTATCTATCAGCTGAATTCTGCTTGCAAAGTATTAGGGAATTTGAAGTTATAAAAGGTCCGTTTTATTCAATGTAGCGCGTAGTGAGATCGAACCCGGAACCTCGAAGTTAAGAAAGACTTCTTAACTACATAAACATGACTTATGCTCAGCATATTTCCAGAAAAGTGTTTGAAATAAATGTGTAAATATATATATTCGTATTCTTGCTGCAATTGCTTAACCTCAGGTCATCTGTGACACTATGAGAGAGAGAGAGAGAATCTGGTGTTTTAAAGTTGAGTGTACCCCAGGTCAGTTCATTACAGATCAGTAATTATATTGTCCAAACGTGAGATAAAGCTAATCTTTTTATCCTCGACTTATTTTCGGAATTCATTCAGATTATATAGTTGTTATTAGTGATTCTTCCTTGCTGGAGATATTTCATAGCGATTAATCCATTTCAGGTGAAAAAAGAATATAACGTAAAGCAAAAATTTCTGAAGGTGTCTGCCGCTACACAAATACACGTTCACTTACATTGTAAAAGTGCCATTTCTTGATCGGTGTACGTGTGATTGTTTGCTTATATTGAATATTTCGCGTATCAAAATAAATTATTTTAAACCATATTACATAATCGTTGTAGCTTTCCGATTTATTTCGTTCTGAATCATAATCGGATAACATATTGTCTCATAAGGCATCTGTTATGCTAAGAATTGATTACATGCTTCGCCGCCAAACATGACAGACAAAATTGTTTTCTCAATATTTATTCGTTACATATCTAAATTGTTAAGAGCGGATGTTCCTCTTTTTATCAATAGCATGTCTATAGATGTCACTACATTTTAAGTTGTTTCCTCTTTGATAGACTTCCTACATATCTATATTTATTAATACGCCGGCTTATAATTTGTGTCACAAATCAGGAAAAAAAAATCGCTGATACGCACTCTTGTTTAAATATATATGTTTATATTCTTCTTGCAGTTGTTGCTTAGCCCACCAGGTCAAGTGTGACATTACGAAGTAACCAATCTTGCATCTTAACATAAAAACATTAAAACCAACAAATGCAAAAATGGTCACACCTGCAACAACAGCTGTAGAAGCGAAATAGCAACAGCAACAACAGAACCAGAATTAACAACTACAGAGGCGGTAGCAAAAATAGCAAGAAAACAGTAGCAGCAATTGCAACAGGCAATCCGAAAACAAGTCTCCCATACCAAACCCATCTGGAGGGGAACCCCACCAATGATTTTCTCCCGCCCAGCACTGACAACACAAACATGAATGCAAGTATAGTGATTGACTCTTCTCCTCCCTCAAAAACTGCAAATCTGCCAGAACTAAGATGTTTGCCAGCGGCAAAAGCCAGGTGACAATCTATACGAAATAATTCTTGATGTTTTTAGTTTCTAATTCAATTTTCTGTGTTAATCCTCAAACTTTATGCATGTCTTTGCAATTATATCCCTTCATCCATCCTGCTGGTGGTACTGGCGGCAAATAAGTGTATATTCCTCTTTCGCCCCCTCCCCCTCCACCGCCTCCTCCTCGTCCCCTTCCAGTTCTTCTTCTTCTTCTTCTTCTTCTTCTTCTTCTTCTTCTTCTTCTTCCTCGTACTACTACTACTGTACTACTACTACTGCTATTACTACTACTACTACTACTACTACTACTACTACTACTACTACTACTAATACTAATACTATTACTACTGCTGCTGCTGCTACTACTACTACTGCTGCTGCTGCCACTGCAACTACTACTACTAATACTACTACTACTGCTACTACTACTACTACTACTACTAGTTGATTGATTGACATAAATATCCAACAGACTCAAATGCATGTGCAGGTCTGTAGCTGTACAAGTGAGAATGCAAATAATTAATACCATGTCATACCAAGTAACAGTAGACATGTGACCTGGTATGAGAAATAGCTAAGCCGATCTTTTCAAGGAAATAATGATTTGATGTTGATGAGAATGTGATGTATTAAAGTGCATTTTGTAAGACAGACACTGAAGTTGATAATGTAACGACAAAAGTTCTATAAGAATCGTGTAAGACCAAACATCAAACTGAGAGATTGGAGTAATATCCACAAGATGCGCAACTCAAAGCAAAGCGGTACACTAACAGGCAAGGTATACACGGTTATAAAATACATCTTGAATGAACATGAAGTAAATCTCACCTCACTGAATAATCTAATGTATGCTGTAGTTTTAATAACTATTGCTCTGTACCGTATTCCAATTAAAAGAAAGATTCAACGTACAAATAGCCGACGAACAGAAGAGAAATCGTAAAATAAAATGAAAGTAATGAGATCTGATATTGAAATAATCGAGAACATCAAGAGCAATGAACATTTAAAAGTACCAAAAGCTACAAGTTGAAAAGAAAATAATGCATTAAAATAATTATTGAAATCGATAAAGTGATCGAAAAATCAAGCAAATGATCCAAGGTAAAGAAATATATATAACGCGGCTCGAGAAAAGATCAAACATCTTCAACGATATTTCGAAAAGATTTATTTCTATAAAAAAAAAATACAAAAGCCAGTATAACTGTTAAGACTACACCTGAGAAATTACAAAAGTTTGGAAATCAATGTGGTCGAATCCAAGAAACTCAGTCGTGATGCACTTTGGATTCATCAGTAGTTCAGAGACAGTGGGCATATTAATGAGCAAATATAGAAAGATATCTCGGTTGAAGATCTCAAGAGTGCACTACGAAGCTCAAGCACTACGAAGCTCAAGGAAATTACATGGAAACGACAGAATCTTCAGCTTCTGTCTTAATGTTCTCCTTGAATCCAACGAAAGACTGACCCATACAATTATACATGACCTGGAAAAATGTTTATCTGTGGCTGGTGAATGGAGTAACTTAACTTACCGCACAAAAATAATGAAACTGATAACCCATTAAGTCTATCGATCAACGCCTATTATTACTGAATAGTTATATACCTTCCTGGCGGACAATAAGATAACCACCAAGGAGCAAAAAGGATGTGAATGTGGTTTATATGGGTGTATAGAGCAGTTTTTACTGAATAAAATTATTCTAGACTTGTGCCAGAAATTATTGCAAAATCCGTTTCATTATATGACATGACTACAACAAAGAATTTGACAACCTTCCTGTAGCTGGAATGAGAAATATTTGGGAATCTATAAAAATCTCTCCTGTTATTCTTACGTTTTGTCAAATAATATGAAGTGCTTGAAGAAAACTCTAATAGTGAATTCAGAGGTAGGTTCTGTGAACATGCTTAGCATTAATATAAGCTGCGGAACTTTTTCAAGGTGTTTATTTATCAATACATGTGTCTTCATTTCTGTCATTCTCCTATGTAAGTTGTTGAATAACACAGGACATGGACACAAAATGTGTGGTAGATCAATCAATTACCTCTTTTGAATGGATAGGCTGAAGCTTTTTCTGAAAGATGATCTAGAAATGGGACGGATTTTAAGTGTAGGAAAACAACTTAAACACGATACTGAAATCTACTTGGCCTTGGTGAAAGTATTAAAACGATATTTTTTAAAAGAAAAACTGATGCAAATGTGCAACATTCCCCTATTCATGGCTACCATAATCTAGTAATTGGATCCTGAAGGAAAGTGTAAATATTTAGGCGTGTGCGGTTGTATTAAAGCCAGTACCCACAAATGCCCAATGAAATACGTGAAAATATGATCAGAGAGTTAGACCTATCCTAAAAAGAGAACGTAATGCGACAAAACTGACTGATGCCATGAACACCCTGTCTATACGTGGCGTGATCTATAGCAATAATATATGTTTATCACAATGTACTGTATGCATCTAAAACAGATCTAGATGGATGGGGGTCGTGGGCAGCAACTATTGGGTTAGACATCTATCACAATAGCAGTAATGACTGAATTCATGAACTTGTTTGCAAGTCCGAAAGTATCAAGAAACTACACTCGGTATAAGAGGAAGCACAGAAATATGCAAAGAAATTAAAAATCACCGAGACTGAGATGCAAGAAAATGAAACAGAAAAAAACCCACTTTTAAAGCAGGACATAAAGATACACGCCAAATCAAGTGTAACCTTAGTGCTGCGTTATAGATTGAAAAATAAAGCATTACATTGTAATTTCGTTACAAGAGCCAGCATCCCTGATATTGATATAAATATGACCCGACAGTGGCTGGCTGTATTTGGAGTTAGGTCAAAAATACAAGTATTCTTTATAGCAGCTCAAGATAAGTGGCTGGACACTAGAAATTACGAAGCCAACATTCTCAAAAATAGCGCTGATCCTACCGGCAACTTTTGTGGTGCAACCAGAGAAGCAAATTGGCCACCTTATCTTGATCAGTATTTGGACTGGGTCAAATATCGTCAGTTTGGAATTCGGTATGAGAACAAGTGGAAACATAAGCTTGCGGGGGTTGAAGAAATTAAAGACGATGTTGTTTTTTGAGATTTTAATTTTCCAACTGAACGATGTTTTCAGACAAACAGGCCAAATACTTCAATAAGTGATACTGATAAAACATGTTAGCTCATAGATGTACATAGATAACTCATTATAGTGCAACACCTGAGCAAGAACATCTGAACAGTTACGTACATGAAACAAGTAATCAGAGCAACGTAATAGAGGCCTCAAAATGTGTCATCTAAGAGCAATGCCTTCATATGTGATCATCGGTGATTTAGAGGTAGTAATACTAAATAACACTCTTAAAAGCCACAGCCAAATACCAAGCAACCGCAAGGTAGCTAAACTGCAAAATATTGTTCGCATACGTACAGCCTACATCTTAAAGAAAACATTGATATCAAAACAATATCTGGAACTTTTAAAACTTTTGAAGACTATAAAAATTCTGCAAACCATTAACGAAATCTTAATTGACAATATTAGGTCTCTCTCATGCTACTGCTCTTCGTCTAAAAGAAATCGTTACCAGTCACGGGGCTCAAAATCAATGAAGATTCTGAACAATCTTGATATGCAAACACTTGTTATAACGTATCGCCTCTATTCTTGGACATTTCTCCTCATGTAGCTAGCCATTGCTTCAGTATATCCGTGTTATTATCGGCTTTTCACAGTACGCACTTTTATTTCTGAGAAACGTACAAGTCATCGAGATAGGCACTGAGCTCCATCCTGCGATACGACTCACCACTGGCCTTGAACAATTGAACAAGGTACTGTTGAAAACCTGCATATATCTCTTTGGGTTCAAGTGGTATATTCTTAGGAAGTTACTCAATGATCGAATTGTGGTTTTGTTGCCATTTTGATATTTGCCACCCAGACCCGTTGGACAGCTTTCGTTTCTTCTTGTCTTTGAGCATGGGTTTGAACTCTGAAAAAGTAGCTTTCATACTTCAAACCGAAAAGTTGATATAAAGCTAATCTCGCCGCAAGCATGTTGCTTGCAATGCCCTTCTTAAACACCTATCCTATGTTTTAAGTACGTTTCCATCTCGTCTAAGTTTTACCATCGCTACTTCTTTACTAAATCTTATCGACTCTACTCTAATCGCTTATTTAAGAGCGAAACACTAATTGCTGTTAAGGGTTGTCTCCGTCCACACCCATGTAATTCATACGCTAACCCGGACGCTGTAACTTGTGCTCTAAGAACGCGGCTTTTATTATTATTATCATTATTATTATTATTGCCTTTGCACAGCTTCTAATGCTGGAGATGTACTACAGTATCAGCTGCTTACTACCAGCGAACTAAAGTAACACACTTTATTTTTCAGCACCATCCGGAGTATTCGAGCGCTTCCAAGCAGTGCCGTTTTCTGCAAGTGCTCCACCCTTATTTCAGTCCCTATTTGTTCCATGTATTATTATTATTATTATTATTATTATTATTATTATTATTATTATTATTATTAGTAGTAGTAGTAGTAGTAGTAGTAGTAGTAGTAGTAGTATAACTACAATCAACCTGATTATTAGAGGTTAAACTAGGATCAAGTAGGTTATAATACTTAATTTGCTCCTTATATCCTGCTTTGATAAAGACAAGTTATAGAAGTCGGCATTATTATTAAAAATGTTAAAATTAGAGGATAATTCATAGAGAGTCTAAGCGAAATGTTTTTAACTAGACTTTTTGTTATATTTGTAGGATGATTGCTGAAAACACAGATATACTTAAGATTGGTTGAAGGTGTGTGGTATGGGAAATACAAAGCTGTATTTCTCCTTGGAATTATTACCCTTGTGTGTGTGGTTACTTATGTGACATTTAACTGCCCTAGTAACTATTTCTCCGGATCTTTCCTTGTAAATTAAACATACACACACGCGCACACACACAAAGACACACAGACACACACACACAAACACACACACATATACAAGGTGGCATCAAAAACTCCCCGGACTAGTTATGTTTAATAAAATATAACTTATTTACCCGAGTTTTGACATCATCTCCCTCGAAATAGTCACCTTGCTCAACAATACACCGATCCCAGCATTCTTTCTACTTTTTAATTCGGTCTAGAAGTCGTTCTTCGTAAGTGAGCCGAGGACGTTTTGCGATTGGCTCTAGGTCTCGAGAACGGTGTTAAAACTGTGAACTTTGATGAGTTACCTTTTCATCTTGGGGAAGAGGTGGAAGTTCGCAGGTACTATCTCTGACGAATATGCCGGATGCGGATGCCATATTAAGCTTTCGTCGAGAAACACACGAGTGAGTTTGGAAATCAAGAGTTATAAATTCATATACAGGTGATAATGGTATTTCTCTGTACAGTTCAGGATCAAATTGTAAAAATTACATATGTATGTATATATGTATGTGTGTCACTGTACATACATTTATATATGTGTGCCCAAGTGTGTAGATATGTGTGTTTAGTGCACTAATGTCTATTTGAATCCAAGTTCGTCGAAGTAAGTGTAAATGTATTTCAACCACGTTAACACGCCATCTTGCGGTTCGATAAATAGAAACTGATAAGATATTTTGCGTGTCTAAAGTAAGTGTTCATGATCGTTCTAAAATACTTAAAGGTGTTGACCCAGCATAGACATAGTCCAGTAACGGAAACCAATAAAATATATGAACAAGAGGAAGATTAATTTGATAATAACGTGAAACTTGTGATGATTTATTTCTTCGAACGTTAATACACTTCGATACAACATATCTGCGAACAATAGAAAAATATATATTTAAATCCTTCTTATTAGTTTTATCGTTGATTTATGTTTATATAGATTTATGTTTGTGCAGAAAAATGAAATTATCAACTTAGCTAGAAATTAAGTCAGTAAACCATGACATGATATATATATATCTTATACAACAAATTCAGAGAATAAATATTTCCGTTATATATATATATATATGTGTGTGTGTGTGTGTATGTGTGTGTGTGTGTGTGTGTGTGTGTGTGTATGTGTGTGTGTATGTTTGTGTGTGTGTGTCTGTGAGGGTGTGTGTGTGTGCATGTACGTGCATTTGTGTTGTATGTATTTATGTATGCACGAATGTGTGTGTCTATATATATGTATGTATATATAAATAGGTGTGCATACATATATGTATAATATGTATATACATATATATAAGTATGTATATATGCATACACACACACATATATGTATATATATATATATATATATATATATGTATATATATATATATATATATATATATATATATATATATATATATATATATATATATATATATATATATATATATATATATATATATATATATATATACATTCATATACATATATATATATATATATTCATATACATACACACATACATACACATATATATATATATATATATATATATATATGAATGTGTGTACGCATGTAAATATACACCGCTACGTATTCATGCATTGTTAAGCATTGTTCATCAACGTTTACCCCTCCTCAAATAGTGTAGTTTATATTAATAGTTCTCTTGATCGCCACATTAAATTTGTTAGCACTTACTCCATTTCGTATACTCGTTGGGTAATACGATTTTCTCAAGTTCGTTGATTTCTTCAGAAGTAGGTTACGTAAAGTGAACCGCTTGCCTTGGAGAACAGAACAGACTCCGCTGACTCGGTTCGCTGGATTGTTTTGCTTATTCTATGCAAATGGATTCGCACTCACAGCTATTTATATAAAAGAAAGTTGGTCACAGTATTGAGATAACGTCAGATGCTCGAATTTATGAATATACTTCAGCAGTAAAATGCACCATACCACCCAGTTATAACTAATATGATATATATTCGTTTAGAATTTCATATTTTATAAAATGTTCATATCAAACCAAGAGTAACGATCAGCACATTTAATGCACCAGCTATTAACATGTATATATTAATTGAAGTTGTCAAAGATGATACTGTGCAGTCAATTGACTTTCTAGAGAAAATAGCCAACTTTTCTTCAAAGCAGAAATTTCCAAATTATATTGAATTGCGTACTCTTGATATACAAAGATACACAATGGTATTAAATAAATCGGAAGTAAAACACAGTAACACCAGCAACATGGATAAACTATATTTATGAAATTATAATTTCAAATAAAATTCAATGTGTGTATTTAAATTTAAGAAAGATAAACTGCCAAGTGTCGAAACCAAGAACTGAAGAAAGAAGTGTTCTCTATCATAAATATCAGACAAGTATCCACTTTCATTTAAACCACTATATACTCCGATCGAGTTTGTGACCTGGTGCCAATGCAACATATCAAAATTATTATCTACCATTCATCCTCGATCATCTACATAGCGTACTGCGATATTTAGTATTCTCAGTCAAGTTATTAGAATAGATATATGTAGTTAAACTCCCCTCCCACACCGATATGTATATTTTTTATATATGCATTTCCTCATAACACCATATAATTACTGCAAGATAACTTGTTTCATTTTTACCAGACATTTTTTTCATCGCTCCAGAACCTAAAATGGTTGTTGGATAACTATGACATTATTTACCACCAGTAACCTATAGCAATAAATAAAGGAATCTAACATTAAATTGCATTAGAGAACCAATAAAACATAACCTTAATATATATGTATTCCTTTGCACAATATATAAGCAATTTATTGCACCATTTTTCTTGTGCATTGCACACAAAAAGTGAGAACTGTAATTTATTTCACGTCTTTAGAAAGATTTTGTACTTTCGTGAATTTTTTTTTACACGGTAGCAAACATATTGTTTTGCTTTTTTTTCTCCAAAAAGGAAGTTATAGCAGAATGGATAGGCTGATGCTACTGGCTCTTAGCCATCACGAAATATCTTTAAAGAATTCAGAAATATACTCCTTATATTTGAATAGTTGTCTCAAATGTTCTTTCAAGCGATTATTTCAAATGATGATTATATCTAGCATTATTTATAAACGTTCTACAAGATAATAGTATCGTAATGTGTTGGTTTACATTACATAAAACAAAGTAAAAGCAGAGTAACACTAAACTAATACTTATAAAGAAAATACTTTCGACATATAGACTAAGCACTCTATAATACACAGAGTAAATTGTTGTATTTATAAAGGTTTTGTACTTGGAGCAATTTTATCTGAAACGAAAAATTATAAAAAGTATATAATAAAAAGATAATCAGCTGTTCAATAATGTAGAGAACATTGCAGTTTAGAATATAAGTGAGATAGAGAGAATCTTGATGCAAAGCTAAAATTACATCTATTGGAGATAAATTTCAAATGTTACTTTAACAGTTAGTTAAGAATTTCTTGGTAATAACCTAGAAACGGCGTCAGTTTATGACTTCAGAAAGAATATCTAATTACCGACCTATTTATCTATCTCCCATTTTCTTTCTTTCCGTTTTCCCCTATCACTTTCTCTTTTCCCCTCACTTCTGCATGTATGTACACACGCGCGCGCACGCACACACATGCGTATGAATGCATGCTTATCAACAGAGAGAGAGAGAGAGAGAGAGAGAGAGAGAGGGAGAGAGAGAGAGAGAGAGAGAGAGAGAGAGTTAGTTACAAATGTTCTAGCGAGCAAAATAAGAGTGCTCAATATATATATATGTATATAACTCTCTATCTATCTCTCTCTCTTGCTGTGTATATATTTATATATGTATTGTTGAAATGTACAGAAAAACAAGAGATGAAGGCAGGTCTTTAAACAAAAAACCGCTCCAAGACAAAGAACATAATCACTGGTGAAAATGCTGATGTAGGTAATCTTACTCTTTCACCATTGAGCAAATTACCGGTATCTTCTACCTGGGCTACCGTATTTGCTTTATCAACGGAGGTAGTAACATCCAAAAAGTGATAATATGGTCAGCATCCGCCATTGTCTGGAAAATTTGGAAGCTGCCACAGATGCTATGTAACCTAAGACTACTACTATTTCGTGATACAAGATAAAAAAGACACAAGATAAAAAACACACGAAGAATCAAAGAAGAGGGGGAAAATAAGGGCCGAACGAAAAATGCAAACACAAGAGAGAGAGAGAGAGAGAGAGAGAGAGAGAGAGAGAGAGAGAGAGAGAGAGAGAGAGAAAGAGAAAGAGAGAAAGAGAGAGTGCATGCAAATCAGCGATACACATAACACTCACTTTTGTTTATATTTTAATCGGTGTAGTAAACTGGTAGAGTCGTAAAGATAACGAAAAGTTATCTTGAAATATTTACAGAGAACCCTTTACTTTTTACGTTTGAATCAAGACAAGGCCAATTTGTTTTGTATTCTTTTGACGTCTCTACAACTAATTACCAATCAGGCACCGCGCACGATTTGGTTGACGATCTCTTCCAATAAGTATTTAACGTCTGTCTATCCTAGGACATGTTTGTTTTTCACTCATATTTGATTTGTTTTCAAATGAATGTATCAATAAACTTATCTGAATTTCCATTGTATATATAGAGTATATAATAATATATATTAAAGTAACAATTATAATACAAAGTTCATATATATGCTTTTTAAAAGGCAAATGTTTTCAATTCATAAGTATTCTAAAATCTTCCATCAATAAAATTTATTTAGCTTGAAAAGAAAATTTTATGGTCAGTATAGGACAAAAATAAATCAAATTTAAAATTGCGGTTTATCTACATCTATCCACAGATATCGCTGATTCATTCAGTATTGATCCAAGATAACGTGAGACAATTTATGTGAAACGCGTTACGCTCATCACAAATTGATCTACGCGAATCTATCTATCTATCTATCTATCTATCTATCTATCTATCTATCTATCTATCTATCTATCTACCTACCTACCTACCTACCTACCTATCTATCTATCTATCTATCTATCTATCTATCTATCTATCTATCTATTTATCTATCTATCTATATCTATATATATTCCTCGAAATGAGGAGTAGATGGACTGCCAACAACTGATGCAGGGTAGTTTTTTTATGTTACTTGCCCTGTTTTCTATTTGTTTCTCTCGTTGTTTATGTAGTCAAATTCTTTGTTTTCGTATTTCATGTTGTTTACGATTTGTGACATCCTGTACCCATATATGCATATATATATATATGTGTGTGTGTGTGTGTGTACGTTTGTAGACACACACACACACATATATATATCATTTATATTATTATATGGTTGAACGACACGCATTCATTTCCAAGTAAGTTTACCCTGATATTTTTAATGCGACTCTACCCTTTACTGTTCTCTTCTCCAATCGCTTTCTCTCGCGTCCTTTATCTAATTCCTCTTTTCCCCTTCATAGTTTTCTTTCCATCTGTCTGTCTGTTTGTCTCTGTCTGTCTGCCTGTCTGTCTGTCTCTGTCTGTCTGTCTGCCTGTCTCTGTCTGTGTGTCTGTCTCTGTCTGTCTGTCTCTGTCTGTCTCCCTCTTTCCTTCTTTCTCCTTTACACTCTCTCTCTCTCTCTCTCTCTCTCTCGTTGCTTACACGTGACCACCATTCATATTTCTTTTCCTCACATCATGATCTTTCTTTTCCTTCACGGCTGTCGTAGAGACTGCACGTAACCCATCTGTGTCTCTCTTCTATCTATCCTCTTATCAAAGAGAATATTTCTCCAGCGTTCACTATTTTATCCTCGTCTGGTTTAACGACACTCCATGTTTGTTTTCATTCGGTTTCCTTGTATATCTCCACTGTCCAGTTTTTGTTGCCAAATTTGACCCTCCACAACTGCCCTTCGATGACTCTTATTGTCGTTCAATGCTCGAAATGAAGAGTAAATGGACAACTGATGAAGGGTCGTTCTTTTATGTTACTTGTCCTATTTTCCAGTTGTTTTCTTGTTGTTTATGTTTCCAAATCTTTTGTTCTCGTATTTTCGGTTTGTGACTTCCTGTACGCCAATATATGCATATATATATGTCTATGTGTGTACATATACATATACATATGTATATATATATATATATATATATATATATATATATATATATATATATATGCACACACACACCCATATATATATATATATATATATATATATATATATTATTTATATTATTATTTGATTGAACGCCACGCATCCATTTCTAAGTAAGTTTATATATATATATATATATATATATATATATATATATATATAACATTAATAATGATAATGCGAATGGAGACGTTTCACATCCATAATCATATATATATATATATATATATATATATATATATATATATATATATATATATATATATATGAGTGGCTTTATAGGCGCAGGAGTGGCTATAGGTGCAGGAGTGGCTGTGTGGTAAGTAGCTGGCTTACCAACCACATGGTTCTGGGTTCAGTCCCACTGTGTGGCACCTTGGGCCAGTGTCCTCTACTATAGCCTCAGGCCGACCAAAGCCTTGTGAGTGGATTTGGTAGACGGAAACTGAAAGAAGCCCGTCGTATATATGTATATATGTGTATGTGTTTGTGTGTCTGTGTTTGTCCCCCCAACATCGCTTGACAACCGATGGTGGTGTGTTTATGTCCCCGTCACTTAGCGGTTCGGCAAAAGAGACCGATAGAATAATTACTAGGCTTCCAATAAAATAAGTCCCGGGGTCGATTTGCTCGACTAAAATGCTGAAACAAGTAAAAGAGTAAAAGAGTATATATATGATTATGTATGTATGTATAAAATGATATCGTTTTCTAATATTGATCGCCGAGTTTAAGTCACACAACTTCTTTATATGTCAGTCTGATGCTTGATCACTTGGGAAATAAAATTCATCAATTCTTGATAATCTCGTGAACAACTGATTGGTTTGGTCTATTCACACTAAGTTATCCAGGACTGGTTATAAGAAATGCTATAAAACTTATTGTTCGAAACAGCAAGGCTTAGAAAATACTTTAATACTTTCCTTTCCTTTCTGAACTCACATTTTCATTCATTATCTACTGTAACAAAAAGGAAATAAGCAACCAGATGCAATTCACACAGCTTACAAGTAATTTCGATGTCATTTTCCTTTTTTTCTTTTTAAATTAACAATGAAGTTTCTTCTCTCGTAAGTTTAGTATATATTACATATGATTGGTTGAATTCTTGAGCCTTTAGCTCATGTATATTCTTATAGTTATTACCTAGATATTTGGTGACGAAGGTAAACATATACGACTCGTTATACCCAATTTCCGTTATACATGCACACAACACTCATGTAGTATACTCTGTAGACTCAGTTTAAATTCCTTACTAATGCCTACCAGTTTTGGATCGAGCCACTTACACACAGACACCATAGAATGCAACTAAAGATGATTATATACACAGACAAACATATACTTATATATGTGTAGATATTTGAAGAGGATTTTAGCGACGATATAAACAAGAGTGCACCAAAAGCCAATATGGAAAGTTCTCATATGCTATCGACCACATTTTAGTGTGTACTAATAGAATATACACGTTTAAGTGGGGATTGATTTAATACTTTATATTTACCTGTCACGTGGAGAATCACCATTGTTGGGAGGTGTTACTTAGTTCGTTTTCACGGTCCTCTCATCGCATTTGCTTTTGGAGAGTGAGATAGATGGACATCGCTACCAGCGTTTGTGTTTATTGACCTGGTGTGGTTTCTTCTAGTATCTCTGTTAAAAATGTGTCTACTTATCTACTTTTTGAATGTGTTCACAGCCAAGCTTTGTTGAACGCTAAAGATTTTCTTGCCAACACTTTTACAAAACTGGGTTCTTACTCTTGAGTGAGATGTGGCCTCCAGTAACGTACATTTTAAGTGAGTGTTGGAATAGCTTTCAATCCCTGAGTTAGGCATTAAACTATGACTTGATACACACACTCACACACACACATATATATGCATGTATGTATGTGTGTATTTGTGTGTGTGTGTGTGTGCGTGTGTGAATGAGGGAGGAAGTTCGTCGTTTTTTTAGTCTTTTCCACTAGTTCATTTGTTTCGCTGAGACAGAAGAGGAGCAAAAGGAGATGGGCAGGAAGTCAAGAAAGCTGCTAATGATACATTGTATCATAGTAGGCGCATTAGGTATAATAAAAATATTCAGACTAATGTATATCAAAAACACCAGTACTAATAAATATATATAACATACATATCCTATAACGCACACATCTTTCGTAAAACACATTCCATATAGTAAAAACAAGAATATCACAACAAAGCACAGCACGTACCCTAGGCATATAGAGCTGCACTCGGTAGTACAGTGTGAGCACGTGATAAAAATAAGACTACTGAATAATAATAATAATAATAATAATAATAATAATAATAATAATAATAATAATAATAATAATAATAATAATAATAATAATAATAATAATAATAATACGTTTCTCTGCCCTATGTGTACGGAAAACACTCGGCGAGAAATGGGAAAAAATTTGAAGAAAGAAGAAAAAAAAACATTAAAAAAATAATAATAATAATAATAATAAGACGTTGCATGGTTGATTCCCAAAGCTTGTTACAGCAAATAGTAGTAGTGAGACATGGATATGGTTGCAGAAAGCTTTAATTGTGACAAAAACCTAGTAGATTCCTAATGTAGTTTATGCAAATCAAAAGAGGGAAGCGTTGCTCACATAGTAAGTGAATGTAGCACGCTGGCAGAGAAAGAATACAAGGAAAGACATGATAACCTTCGGAGAGTAATCCACTGAGAGTTACGTAAAAAGCTAGGATGTGAACATGAACCTAGTAAAATACTAGAAAGTAAGAAATACAAAATGTTGTGAGACTTTAATATTCAGACTGACAGAATAATAGAAACTAGACAGCCTGATTTGATAATAGTATTAATAATAGTATTTAATAATAGTATTTAATTAAAGTACCAGAAGCTAGCCATTGAATGAAAACGTCTATGGCAAGTGCGGGTAAAATGTATCCCAGTAGTTATAGGTGCATTTGGAAGTATCCCTAAATATCTGAACAGATGGATAGAGGAAATATGCATAAAGACTAGTTTAGTACAGTTCCAGAAAACAGTGTTGTTAGGGACAGTTAGGATACTTAGGGGGGTTCTTGGCATCTAAGGTTACTTGTTGGAGCCCGATGTTGGGATATTTTTCTTTTCTAACAGTCTAATCAGTGGTGTGTATATGAAAATAAAACAAAACAATAGTAAGCTAATAGACCAGATATTTTCTTTTTTTTTTTCCTCTCTCACTTCCTTCCCCCTTTTCTCTATCGCATGACTTTGTTAAAGAACAATCTGGTGTCTTCATTTTAATAACCTACCAATGTATACAACGAGATTCTTTGTCCTAGGTGTTAGGAAGACACTCAGCAAGAAATGGAAACAAAATTGAAAGAAAATGGTGATGATGATGATGATGATGATGATAGTAGTAGCAATAATAATAATAATAATAATTATTATTATTATTATAGCCCTGTTCACTTAAATGGTATGCGTTACTCTCTCTACTAATAATTAAAATGATGATAGTGTTGATAGTGTTGATGAGGATGATAATAATGGTTATTATAATTATATAAATACTTATACATATAGATAAATACGTACACACACAAACACACACATACACATGCATGCACCCACTTACACACACGCACGCGCACACACACAAATGTACTCAAACAAATGCACATATTAAAATCTGTATAAGAAATTTTTCTTGGAATAAATAGGATTTTCCCTTTATATTATTGGCTTATGTTGAAATTATTGCCATATATTTTACGTACTATTTGAAGCCATATGTTATTTCCTCATGCAACGTTTGTATGAAAATCGAAGAGAAAAAGAGGGGAAATTGTTTTTTTGAAAACGAGAAGAAAATTTAATGGCTTTCAGTCATGTTTCACATAGCGGAATGTGGGAATTTGTTGGAGAAGGGGAGGCAGACATTGCCAGTCGAGTGAGTGGAACAGGAGAAATAAACGAGATACAGGAACACAGAGAATATTAAAACACTTTCAACTTATCATACATACAATAATATTCAGAGAGGGAAAGGGAGAAAGAAAGAGAGAGAAGTTAGGGAGAGAAGAGAGAAGAGAGAGAGAGAGAGAGAGAGAGAGAGAGAGAGAGAGAGAGAGAGCGAGAGAGAGAGGGAAATAGGGAGAATTATTTGTTAAGTTTGAATCGTTAATATTTATTAGCCTAAATAAGTTATGAATGGAATTTTTTCTATTTGTTGCTTTCTTTTCCATCTCTAGTTGACCAACAAATATATATCAACATAATGTGGTTATTCTTGCTATAATGCCAGTAAATTCGACAACTATCAACCACATTATAACAACACAACAAAACAACAACAATGACCCCACTATTTGAAATCAGTTATCGTTATTATATCTTTCATTAATGTAATGTATTGAAGTAAGGTGAACGATAATTGTTATAACGAAAAGGAAACCCCTAAGGAGACACATTTGTTGTATCGATTCTGTATAAGTGATACTATCAAGATGTGGAAGCTAGAATCCTCTTCTATTGTAGTACATGCCTGTGTACACAGTATAAAATATTGGCGATATATGTGAACGTGTGTGTTTTTATGTATGTGTATGTGTGTGTATTACATGAACATATCTGTAATATATATGTATGTATACATGTGTGTGTATGCGTGTGTATACGTATATATATATATATATACATACACATGCAAACACGCACACATATATATTCATAGATACATACATGCACATACATCCATATATGTATACATACTTATATATATATATATATATATATATATATATATATATATATATATATATATATATATATACATATGTATGTATATATATATATATATATATATATATATATATATATATATATATATATATATATATATATATATATATATATATATATATATATATATATATATATGTATATATATATATATATATGTATATATATATATATATATATATATATATATATATATATATATATATATATATATACGCATATATGCTATATATATATAATTATAATAAATACAACGCGCGTGCGTGCAAGCATTATTCCTATTGTAGGTAAATGTTCCATTTCGTGTTTGACGAAAGAGATAATATAAGAAAAGAATAAATACAATGAACGTATATAAAAAAAACGCGGTTAAAATGGTATTTTGGCTAAATTTCCAACTGGGAAATCAGATACCAACTCTGATTTAAAGTCATTTTTTTGACATCGCACTTCACGAGTGAAAACCTTTATTTTATTGTATCTTGCTAGACACGCACCTTTACACAGACGTGTATAAATTTTGAGTCCCTCTAGAATAAAGCCACTTTAAAAATTTACTTCTAGAAGTGATAGCGACACGATATATCTTATAAGCTAAATTAGAATTCCTTATAGACATTTGTAGATTTCTAAAAGCATTTACTACATAATCATTGATATTAAACACCTCTTAAATTATTTGCTCTGTTTGAAAGAAAACATAATTCGCTGCTTATGTTCCTGTAATACTGGTAGTTGATTAATTCAAAGAACATCATGAATCTTTTGTAGCTCCTGAAGAACTGGAAACATTTACTTAATTTAATATCTCTATACTTATATAACATATATACGTTTCGGCCAACATTGGCCAAGGGCATGAAGGATCTACGAGATGTTATTGCTCATTGTACCCTGCCCATCTCTCACAAGTCACAAATATTCTGACCGTGACTATCGAATTTTTTTCCGTAGACAAAGTAACTACAATATAATCCACTTCACACTCCTTCGTGTAAGCTTTCAGGAAGGGTTATTTGGCTGATATTTTTCTTGCCGATGAAAGCTACATAGAGGAACCATCATTGACTCATAAAAAATATGTTGTCGTCTATTGATTCCTGGACACATCTGACTGAGTAGAACTATGATAAAAGCCATTTCAGTCGTGACGAACTCACTTTTCCAGATATAGTACATGTTGAATAATATTATCCAAATTGTACAAGTCGTTGATATTTTATTTAGGGAGCATTTTATTTATTTCTAGCAGGTTATGCGGTCATTCAAATGCACCCTTCGTTGTTTTGTAGTCGATAGTGCTAAGGTCAATGATGTTCGGAATACACATTCGAAGTTTCTGTCAATAGTTTTTAATATGAATAAATGAATCATTTAAAACAAATTTTTAAAATGAAAAGTTTACCATTTCATATCCTTACTGTTATATACAACAAGCCTGAAATGCTTGTCTATTACATCCACCCCAGTATCGAGCATAAGGTAAGGTTGGCGTTATATCAGTGTTATGGAATGTTATAAAGTAAGAATGCACAGTGTAAGGTAAACAAAATATAGAGATAGTTAAATAGTTTTAAAGGGATATAAATATACTTAAGTAAAGGTGATAGTGAAATGATTTGGAAAATCAAAATTCAGAGCAGTCAAGACACGTAACTTTACAGAAAGGAAATTTTTTATTGCACCATTAACTAAACAATTAAATATTTATTTTCTCATTATATGTATTGCTTGAAAATTGTTTAAACATTTTGCCGTTTGTTTAGTTTTCTGATATTAGTTAATTATTAATTAATGAATAAATTAGTATTTAATATATTACACCATTAACAATTAACTTATTGGCTAGCAAACAAAAAAGATAATCTTATTATGTAATATATTGCGTTATTTAAATTCTAAAAAACATAAAATAAAAAGACACTGATTTTATCAAACACAAAATAATGTATATTTTCATGTGTAATAGTTTGATAGCAATGCTTTTTTGCAGTAAATCCACAATCAATGGTATTTTTACATTATTACGCTTGCTGCTCTGCACACAGTCTGCTTTGAAAGAAATACGACTATAGATTTCAGCTTCCACACGTCGAAATATATTTTTAGTTGGAAAGCAAAGAATTAAAGTAGTTTTCTATTTCTGATATAGTTATACAATTCTTAAAATTTTTAATAAAAAAACGTATTTTATCTGGTTCACGATATCAGATATAGTCATAAATCTATTTTCCTGATGTGTTCAGATTTCAAATATTATAAAGTCATTTTAAAATACCTCTTGATATTTCGAGGGTATGTACTTTTAGAAAATCTTTACATGACAAGGTCAGGCACGTTCATAGGGCCGGTTGCAGATAAATTATATGAACGACACTTACACGAATTAAATTTTGCTGTTTTACTAAATATCAAATTTAGTTTATTTATGAGAATTGTAATCGACAAGTAGTTAACTGTTCACAAAGAGGCATGAGAATTTAAATGCATGTGTAAGCTTTTATGTATAGAGGTTGTGTTGCAAATTGTCGAGAGTACTTTCTGCGGAAGAAGATTCTTCAGTTAAATAATGACAAATATAAAATGACCATGCGCATAATAATTAAGTTTGGTGTTGGAAGATCCGACAAATAGTTGTATAATGAGGTGGGGGCTAGAAGGATAGGATGAAAGTATATGTGCAATGTGAACTAATCGAAAGGTATAGCGAGAAGATTTATTTTGATTTGATCTGGAAATTTTGTTATTGTAGAGTGACGTAAGGGTATTGGTCAATGTGTCAAATTCAGATCACGACATTCTTTGTATAGAAAGTTGGCTTTTGTTGAATTCTAAGGTTCACGAAAGAAAGTCAGTAGATAAATAAGTTGGTCACTGGAAAGAGCTTATTTTGGGGTTATTGCATTTCCATTTTAAAAAAATTACATTGCGTATTATGGAAAGTTTAGAAGCGGGGAGACTAGATTACTATGAATAATTATAGGAGATTTGTAATCTGATTCTAGTGTAGCTTACAGCTCTTTCTCATATGATATGCAATGCACAAAGGCGGCGAGCAGGCAGAAACGTTAGCACGCCGGGCGAAATACTTGCCGGTATTTCGTCTGCCATTACGTTCTGAGTTCAAACTTCGCCGAGGTGGACTTTGCCTTTCATCCTTTCGGGGTCGATAAATTAAGTACCAGTTACGCACTGGGTTCGATGTAATCGACTTAATCCCTTTGTCTGTCCTTGTTTGTCCCCTCTATGTCTAGCCCCTTGTGGGCAATAACGAAACAAGAAACGTTAGCACGCGGGCGAAATGCTTAGCGGTATTTCGTCTGTCTTTACATTCTGAGTTCAGATTCCACCGAGGTCGATTTTGCCTTTCACCCCTTCGGGTCGATAAATTAAGTACCAGTTGCGTACTGGGGTCGATATAATCGACTGGCTCCCTCCTCAAAAAATGTCGGGCCTTGTGTCTAGACTAGAAAAGAATATGCAATTTACTCATAGCTAAATACCTGTGTATCACCTTGTAGCTTATAACTATACAGTTTCAGTAAAATTAGAGTTGTCCCGGACTGTCCCAGTTAGGTAAAACTGATATACTTTTGTATATGTTCAGGATATAAAATTATGACTTCAAGTCCCGATTAAGTCAAATATATTTTTATCACTTTTAGTTTGATAAAGCAAGTTACCAATCATCTGCTGAGTCGAAATATTTGACTGGTTCCCGGTGCCACCATATTTAAGAACTGAGCTGATATGTTCAACTAAACCATTTCAAGACGGTGCCCGGCATGGCCGCAATTTAGTGAGTGAAACAAATAAGTTATAAGATTGCAAAAATAGTATGAATCAATTATAGAATTATAATAATTTTTCGTATCTAAGTGCATTCCTAAATCTATCAAATATCAAGACTTTAAAAATAGTTTCACTTTAGATTTTATCTACAGACGACCTGCGTCGCGAAAATAACCTCTTTTCAATGCTTTTATTACGTATTTAACAATGAGAATGCTATGTGTATCTCTAAAACTCTTTGATATCATGAACGTAAGTAGTTAACATCAGTTTCTTTCTTTCGCAGTTTTTGAATTGTAATAATTATTCGGATTAGAATCATGAGGTTATAAGTTTATCGGTTCGTGGCCAATGATGGATGAAAAGTTTAGATACATATCCATAAATCTTTGCTATCATTTTCAGCATGTTTACAATGTTTCACTATAGCGATCGGCTTGGGATTTGTAAAAGATATTATCAAAAGAAATATAACGTGAGTCGATTCTATCATATTATTGTTACCTATTTTATCGACCGTATACAATAGAAAAGAATAAACGCAGCATTCTTGATTTTTCTCTGAATTGCAGGACACCAAAGTTCTTTATTTCTTCTTTCGAATCATTTTCGTTGACGGAGACTTACCAGCCTACAAATAATTGTTTCAAATTTTGGTACAAGGCCAACAATTTCTGGTTAAGGATAAAGTCGATTAAATAGACTCCAGCACTCAACAGGTGCTTATTTTGTTGACTCCGAAAAGATAAAAGGCAAAGTCGACCTTGGTGGAATTTGAACTCAGAACGTAAAAACGGATAAAATGCTGCTAAGCATTTTGTCCGGCGCATAACGATTCTGCCTGCCCGCCGCCTTACCATGTGACTAATGATATTGGCATTTTTATTTTAGTCCAGATATATCATGCGTTACGAACTGTGACTGTAAAAACGTTTTTGATACCATGTTTGGTGCTTCATTATGCAAAGTATACCGGCAAAATGACAACCCATAAACACTGGAAAACATAATTTGGTTGGGAAAAGTAAATAGTTTACTGAGTCAGCAAATTAATATGAACACATTTATGCATACAAATAAATAAACAAATAGATGCAGGCGGGGCCGTATGGCAAAAGTTTGCTTCCCAACCAGATGATACTGTGTTCAGTCCCACTGCATGTCTCCGTGACAAAGTGTATTCTACTAAAGCACGAGCCGACCAAAGTCATGTGAGTAGATTTGGCAGACACACTGAAAGCTGTCGTATATATATATATATATATATATATATATTGCCGTTATGTTCTAATTGCTAATAAGCAACCCTCTTTAATTTGATATATATATATAATTGTTTTTAAAGAAAAACGTAAATACAGAGAAGATGCTCACTCTAAGAAGTAGAGCAATCTATATTAATTACTGGTGAAGGCTGGTTTATAGAGTTACCCTGGGTTTCTCACCGTAAAATGTACCTTTATGGCGTATCTTCAAACCATAAGACCTATTAGCCTATAGCCTGTATTAAATATTCTAAAGAGTCCATAGACCAACAGGTTTTAGGGTCTGAAGATACGCCATAAAGGTACCCTTTATGGGGATACTGTCAGAGTAGCCCTATATATGTATGTATGTATGTACGTATGCGCATGTGTTTGTTTCTGAAAACCGCTTGGCAACCGATGTTGGTATGTTTACGTCCCTGTATCTAGTGATTCTGCATAAAGAGAAAGACAAATTAAGTACCAGCCTTGAAATTATTTAAATAATAAAGTCGACTCGTTCGACTAAAATCCATATAGGCGGTGCCCTATCACAGCCATAATCCAATGATTGGAACAAATGAAAGGTATATACACATGCACACACATGTAGTTCGTAGATATTATCTAATGGTACTGTAATGTTAAATATATATATATATATATATATATATATATATATATAAACAATATATGAGTATATGCATATATATGTACATACCTTCATCTACATGTATATATAGATGCATATCTGAGTACATGACGTTGCAAAAAAACATGGGCAAATGATAAACAGGGTACAGAAAACATACAGAAAGCATACAGCTGCCACCATTATAACACTGGCGTTTCGAAGAGTTAGGGCATGTAATACATATATATATGACATCATGTATTACATATATTACCGTAATATTCAACTAATTTCAAATTCGGTAACTTTGATTTATTCCTATGTAAACTAAATATAATTCATTTTGACACGAGTGGTCCAGCTTCATTCATTCAGTCAGAACTAAAAATGAAAGCAAAACAAATTACTGATATTAGTATGCTAGCATCATTTAAAGGTATTTGCTTTGCATCCATCCACACATGGATAACACAATATTCAATTACTATCTTAGAGGAAGCTTTCAATATCTTAATCGCATGATCTAAAATTTTCCATTGAGAATATATTGAGATTATTACTTTCTCTTCTATTTCTGTGGAATATGTTACCTGTACAATTCTTTGGTGCTGTTTACTTATCGTTTTATCACAACCTGATTATCAGCAAATGATTAAGCAACTTGCTGTATCTATACTAATATTTTACAGTAAATGCATTACATGAATTATGATTACATACATCAATGATTCTGCAAACAAATAGATAAAATAAATAAATAAATCTGCAGTTAATTCACTAAAGCTTTAATTCAGTAACTACGCTATTTCTCTAATTCTCTCTTAACAACTTATTCTATCTCATTCTCTTTTTTGTCTCAGTACAGTTAGTAGCATTCATGTATAACTAAACGTCTCATTAGTGCTACAAACAGCATATTTTCAAGTCTGACGTATCCTCCGCCACCTGAACATGTAAATACATTCATTATATGTCTAAATGAAAATAAGGCTACGTCAATAAATACGCGCATAGCAAACTATATATATATATATCCCGTTATATATATATATATCCCGTTATATATATACATATATACATACGGGCAGTTTTCTGCTAGACCCTTGATAATATTTTCACATTTGATTCCCAATTCTAATGCGCTTTATATATTACGTCTAATTATAAGGCAGGAAAGGCAAGGACAGTAATGATGCTAAGGTATTCGAAAGATCAGAACATCCGAGAAAACCCCCCAAAACTACGAACTGGGAAGAAACGGAAAGCCGAAGAGGCAGTAAAAAGGGCGATCGGAAAACCAAGGCAAGTCGGTATAGTCGGAGCGACGCAAGAAGCAAGAGCCGGTCTAGGGATGCACAATTTCAAGCCATTTTGCATGAGCAGTGTAAAAAAAAAAAAAAAAAGGAAGTGGTACTCGAAGCGAGAAATGAAGAAGAAAGGCGAAATGTACATTTGGTACAATGTCGTCAACAGGGACAGTGCCTGAGATGCGAGGAATATGTGGTCAGTAGCAGAATCTCATGAAAAGAACTTTGGTCTTGGGAACAAGCAAGAGCATCCTTCCTGATCAAGTCTACATCCCACGTTTTACCTTCACCGGTGAATTTAGTCCAGTGGAACATACAAACAACTGATGAATGTGGATGCGAAGAGAAAGCGACGGTTTTGTCAAACTGCAGGCTAGCATTAGGCAGACATACATAGCGTCACAATCAAGTCCTCGGTGTCATAAGCGCAGCATTCTTAGACTTCAGTGCATGCAAGGGAATTTCTAATGAAATTTGCTTACGTATTCCAAACGTGAAATTAATTCAAAACACTATATCTATATATGCATGTTTGTGTATAACAGGCACAAAAATCTACCGAGATCTCACTCTCAACATACTGAGAGAATTTAGCGTGAGAGACGCGATACTGATCTAGACAATCTAAATATCCCTTGCAGTTAATTTACTGCTCAAAATTTATAAAAAATTTGAAATATTCCCTTAACATGTGAATTCCGAAAACCTGAACAATGAGAGTGTTTAAACACACTACAAAAGCTTCGTTTCATTCTGTTTTTTCAAAGATATTTTTTAATAGTCAATAACTTTTAAGAAAATTTTGTGACTGTTTATTGTCGCAAATATTTGACTGTATAAAGTACATTTTTTTTTTGAAAAAACTAATATATATATATATATATATATATATATATATATATATATATATACATGTATATACTAATATGAATATAAATATATATATATAGATATAGATATATACATATATGTGCATATATATATATATATATATATATATATATATATATATATATATATATATATATATATATATATATATATATATATATATATATATATATATATATTTATATACATATATTTATGCAAACACACATATATATATATATATACATACACACATATATATATACACCCCACCCCGCCCACCTACACACACACACACATACACATATATGTACATATATTCGGCTATGTACTAAAACATTTCGGTACCTTTAACCCTTAGATAAAATATAAATGCTTGAGAATCACAGCATGATGTAATTCATACAAGTTGGCTCCTATGAACACTTTGATACATAAGAGATAAAAAGCAAGAAATGAGACAATGTGAGTATTAGAATGCCATAATCATGTCAGAGAAGCAGTTAGAGTACAGAGAATGAAGGCTAAAAGATGAAACGAAATGTGTTCAGAAATGTTTAAATATATTAATCTTATATAAATACGAACAAAGACCGAATTACAAACAATTCCAATGAAAGTTCAAAAGCTTTGGATATATAAAGTTTATATTTATCACGCTATATTTGAATACGGTACAACAAAAGTGAATTATATAAACATGCCCAATATGAATGCAGACAAATATAAGTGATAACTCAATTCATTAAGTTTTGTTATATATATATATATATATATGTGCACTATTCGATACTTACAAACTCATGCAAACTATTACACATTCACATACACAAACAGGCACGCACACATATAGCTATATGAAATTACGTACATACGCATACATAGATGCATATATACTTACATAGATACATGCTTACACACACACACACATATCTATATATACACACGCACACATGCACACACATATGTATGTTGAGTATACACACATATCTATAAATGTATATATTCACAGTCATATGTATTCATATATATGTGTGTGTATGCATGTACGCGCACACGCACAAACAAACGCACACTCACCCATATATATATATACACACACATATATATGTATATACATATACATACATACATACATACATACATAAATAGATACATAAATAAATTGATGAATATATTAGTTAGATAAATAGATATATTCATTTATGATTATGTGTGCGCTTGTATATTTGCAGGATGAATGTGCACCTCAGCGTGTGTGTGTGTTATGCAATAAATACAAAATCTCTCTATATCTAAGTGTCTCTTGTGTGAAGCTGTTTTAGATAAATCTTGTAGTTGATCTAAAGTACATATAAGCATATATACCCGAAGATACACACACACCCACTGGTCATCTCTCCAGTGTCAGAACAACGACCGTTTATTACATCACTGTTGGTTATATGCATATATACACACACACACACACACACACACACACACACACACACATATATATATATATATATATATATATATATGAATAAAATTGTTTTAGGTATATATATATATATATATATATATATATATATATATATATATATAGTCGCTAACGCATATCCATAAACAAATATACAAGCAAGCATACATACATATATGCATGCATAGAATTGACCAAAGTGTTGTAGACACCACAACCCAATAAAATTCGAAGAGAGATTAAAGCTGCTTATTGTTCCTCCAATCCACAGAGAAAGAGCTAAATATGCCCTGTTTGTATATATTTTAATTGTATTACATACATACATGCACACAAACAAATACATACACGCAAACAAATACATACACACATTTTCACACGCGCGCACAGACGCGCACATAATATTTTCTACTCTATCGGAATTTTGGGGGAGGGGACCAATTGATTAGATCGACCCCACATACGCAACTGGTACTTAATTTATCGACCCCGAAAGGATGAAGGCCAAAGTCGACCTCGGCGGAATTTGAACTCAGAACGTAAGACAGACGAAATACTGCTAAGCATTTCACCTGGCGTGTTAACATTTTTTATTTGTTTATTGCCCTTTAAGGAGCTAAACATAGAGGGAACAATAACAGACAGACAAAGGGATTACATCAACCCCAGGGTGTAACTGGTACTTAATTTATCGACCCCGAAAGGATGAAAGGAAAAGTCGACCTCGGCGGAATTGGAACTCAGAACGTAAAGACAGGCGAAATATCGCTAAGAATTTCGTCCGGTGTGCTAACGTTTCTACCAGCTCACCGCATTACACCCCCCCCCCCCCCCACACACACACACACAATGAAGAATTACTGTGCGTGAATCCGTATGATTTTGTGATGTTGAACAGACCATAATCAATGGTTTTCAGCCAAGGGAGACCTATCGGGATAGTGTTCACTCTAGTCACACATTCCTACAACAAACACTTTTTATGATACATCATACATGTTCCACATTTTAGCTAAGCTAGAAAAGATTGTCAAGAGTCCTATATTTCACTTAGCATAACAATTTCATTCATTAAATGTGCTTGTTTACTTTGAGGGAAATGTATACCTGTTGTTAATATTCCTTTCTTCACTAGGCACAAGGCCCAAAAATTTGGGGAAGCGGACCAGTCGATTAGATCGACCCCAGTACGCAGCTAGCACTTAATTTATCGACCTCGAAAAGATGAAAAGCAGAGTTGACCTCAGCGGAACGTAAAGACCGGCGAAATACCGCTAATCCTTTAATCCCTTTCTGGGGTCAATAAAATAAATACCAGTTAAGCACAGGGGTAGGTGTAATCGACTGTGCTGCTGCTCCGAAACTGCTGGCCTTGTGCCAAACTTTGAAACCAATATCATCATAGACGTGTTAAGGAGGTGAGCTAGTAGATTCATTAGCACACAACACAAAATGTTTGGTAGTAGTTTGTCTGTCTTTGTGTTCTTAACTCAAATTCCACCAGGGTCGGCTTAGTCTTTCAACCTTTAGGGCTGGATAAAATAAGTGCCAGTTAAGTGTTAGGGTCGAAGTGATAAACTTACCCCTCTCCTCGAAAACTGCTGGCCCTCGGTCAAAGTTTGAAACCTTTATCATTTCAATTATTGAAATTAATATTTTTAAATACCCTAATGTTGTTTTCCTGTTAAGATAAAATTTATTTTATTTTTCTGTTTTGTCTCTTAAAATTACGTTTGTGTTTAATTTTTAAGGTATCATTTCTCTTGGGAAAAGACATCTTTGATCCTCCTCTCATATTTTTCGATAGAACTGCCTCATGTCCACAGATTCTTTGAAACTTGCCATACTGAAAAAAAAAAAAAAAAGAAAAAAGAAAAAGTCTGCAATAATTGATTTTGAAAAATTCTTTATAGTCAAAATTTGAATGTTTGTTGAATGTAATTCATTGTCTTTCGTTTCTGTTGGTTTTTAATAACTGAAAATTTCTGTTTTTTTAGGCGCGTAGGAATTGCATTCACTTTTATGGTAGCTTCTCTTATTACCACCTCAGTGAATGCCATGCTTACAATTGTAACTGAAATTGTTTTGGAACATCCCACCTTCAATTAAAAATATCAAATCTCAGGGAAAAGGCAGAAGACTTTAAATCATATTCAATGTAACGCGTCGACATTCACACGGCCCTAAAGTGATATTGAATTTGTAAAACAATTCAGTATTTATACAGCAACATGCACTGTCAGAAACTACATGTCAGGTGACTCTGTGTGGATACATTCAGCAAATTCTGTGGGTTCCTACCGGATACCGTGTGGATAAAATGTTTTCCTAGCCTTACACAAGCACGAAGGAAGAAAGTTATACCAGGAATGATTCTACTTGTCTGAAGAAATCCGACCCCGTAATTTCAGTCGGGTCGGAATCCCACGTACGTAGCTGTTTCAGTCTAAGATCATTCTCATTCATATTTAGAAATCCAGATCTTTCCGAAACAATGCTGATTCTGTTGCTGTTTATAATCCCCCACTACATCCAATTCTAGATGTTATTAAGAAAGTTACCATAATTGGAGGCCGACCCCAGTCCCAGAAGCTGAGAGCAATTGCCTATTGATTTAAAGAGAAACTACGTGTTTCATAGCATTTAGCTAAGTACTTCATCAACACATTGCTATTTTTACTTATAACATTGAAATTAATGAATGTTTTCGTGTTTTCATGTTTGACTATCGATTTAGTTCATAATGCAGTTAATTCCTTTCTCTTGCTTTTGCTGTTGAGGAATGTAGGATTATCCAATTTCTCGTAATCTCGTTAAATCGATTTTCACTACGTCGCTTATCTTGATGTACTTTTATCACTTTTGCCTTTTGTATATTATACCAGAGTTCTCTCTTCTAGACGCTATCATTTCACGAAGTGTCGAGCGGGCAATATCAGGGTTGGAAAAAGAATAGTAGCATGTCCGTGAGTATATATCTGATTGCCTTGTGTGTATACCTATATGCATGCGTACGTACGTACGCACACACACACACACACACACACACGCACACATCTGTATATATGTATGTACACACATACACATCTGTATATATGCATATTCATATATATATATATATATATATATATATATATATATATATATATATATATATATATATATATATTATGTGTGTGTGTGTTTTTGGGTGTTCGTGTAGGTACTTTATCTATAATACTTACGTATTAACCAATGAAACAGGAAGAACCAGCTTCATCTTTCACTTGGAAGGTTTTTGCACTGTAGATAGGTTATTTCTCAGATAACGTCACAGACGCAGTAATGGTTACTGAGTAGCTTTTCTCCCGTTCTTCCGAACAGTAGTAAGAGTAAAGAATTTGTGTAGGCACACATATCAAACATACACGCATATATCCGCATTTATAAGCTGAACAGTAGTGAAAACCGGGACCGAATCTACTAAATATGATTTTTCCTTTGCAACAGAAACACCTTTATTTACAACCCGCACTAAAATAAATATATTTGCTAAAACTTTTTTATACGGAAATTTTTTTTGTATATAAAACTTATTAAATAACATGTGATGTTTTTTCTTTTTTTTCTCTCTTTTATGTACGTGTAAAATTCACCTAGTGAAAAAATACACAAAAAAAATATTTGTTATGTGAAAACATATTTTTTATCTTTATTTTCATATGTATAAATATACAGAAAAAAATGTCTAGCCCTATGTTAAAGAAATAAACTTGTATTGAAATAAAATATATACGTATAAATACTTAACACATTTTCAACTTTTTCTCATTATTCTTCCCATATACATACATACACATATATGTATATATACATACATACACGCAATAGATATAAACAAACATATATATATATATATATATATATATATATATATATATATATATATATATATATATAAATATATATATATATATATATACATTACGCTTAAATACACATATGTATGTATGTATGTATATGCGCGCGTGTGTGCATGTGAACAGTGAGTGTGGACGTTGGAAATACGACTAAGAAATTTGGATTATATACCAACTCGTTTAAGTCGATTAAAACGCATCGAAAATACTCAACTAATTGCTTCAAGTAATTATAAATTACTTATCTTAACGACATACTCTTCAACTAAAAATAAACCTTAAAACAAATTCTGATGTACCGTGTATAATAAATGATTTTACGTAACACACATTTGAACGACAGACATTTTTATTTACTAAGAACCTACTCTTTATCAGGGTGTATCAAAGGAAATATTACCTGTGGTTGGTCATTCACCTGATTTGGATACACAGCCAATCACGGCGGAAAAGCGTACAGAATCTAATTTATTCGTATACAATTGTCTTTTAGGTGAATTACAATTCTAACTCTTTTTATATCTCTCGTACAGACACACATATATTCATATGCTCATTTCTTCAGCATATGCAATCTTGTGTATACTATCTAGTTGTTGATTCGTTTTGTGCCTCAGCACGCATGCATTGTAAATATGTGTGCATATGTTTGTAGAATGGAAATATAAATATTTTCCGACCTCATGTTGCCAGATGGCTACTCAAATATATTTAACGGACGTCTCGGTTTCTAATTTACTGTCGGTCCACACGTGAACGCTCTGATAGTGCATTTCCAGTCTGACCCACATATAGTTCTTCACGATTCGGGCATTCGACGCAGTAAATTAAATTTCTGCGTTTGCAGTTCATATGTGCATTTGTGAATATTTACCCCATTTTGTGTTCATATATTGGCCGGTATGTATGTATTGGCATGTGCTACATCGGATATCTTTGCATTTAGGTACAGTGAATGATTGGTAGGTTTGCTTTGGCAATGTTGAAAATATTCTGGTGACATGGATTGTGTGTCACCACTATAAATGCTATGAATTGTTCCTGTTTTCCTCTTCTTTGGGCTGTCCTCAGTTGTTGCATGGGTATTTTTATAGCCTGCTCTATTCCATTTTCTGTATGTAGAGACGGATACTTTTGTTTGTGCAAACATTCTCTTAGGCGTTTGTTCCTGATATTCGCTTCTTCTACAGTGGTACAAATTCTTCTGGATAGGCAGTATGGCATGTTGCGTTTTGTATGTGGTGGATGGCACAACTTAAAATTCAAGTATTGATGTGTGTCCGTGTGTTTTTAGTATAGATCTGTGGTAACGGTGGTGTCGTTTTTGATAACCATTATATCTAGGAATTTGGTACTGTTCATCTCCTTTGTATAATGGAGAGGCAGGTGTAGGTTGTTCAGGGGGATATTAAACTCTTCAAATCTCTTCAAGTGTATTTAGAGATTTTGTGCAGATTATGAAACGATCGTCATGTTATCTCTTCCATGCCTTTTCAATATACTTTCTAATTTCAGTGCTATAGTTTTCCTTTACTTCTTGGTATAGTTTTTGTTCTAAATATCCCATTACAGAATTCGCGTAAACGGGAGAAAACCTCATTCCCATCGCCGTGCCTTTAACGTGGATGTAATTCTTTCCATTGATGACGAATGTGTTGTTTTCCAGAATGGTCTGACTGTATCTAATAGAAATGGCACTGTGAGTGTGTTGGGGATCACTTCTCTATGGTTTTCTACCCAGTATTTAATCGCCTTTATTCCTAAATTTTAGTTCATAGATCTATGAACTTTATATTATTAAAGAATTAAAAAATAATAAATTAAACTGATTAGAACTACAGTTAAGCCATTCAATTTCTTTTTCAAATATACCCAACTGTACCATGGATGTCATGCATTTTCCACTATATATATATATATATATATATATATATATATATATATATATATATATATATATATATATATATATATATATATATATATAAAAGTTCAATTTAATTCAATATGCCGCAAAAATATAAATAGAATTGTCAAGATTTGATGATTTTATTAGCAGTGAATTTTGAAAGAGAATTTCTGTGAGGCCGGCATATATTTTGAATTATTGGTAATAGATATAATAGATTCGGCTGCGAACAAAATCATCGCCATTGTAACGCCGCATCTATTTTTCACAGTTGCAATCCCAATTACGACGGACAAGTTTCACAATAGTCAAATTTGACCAATGTCTTCCTGCTTTAATTCTAATGATGGTTTGATGGTTTTCTTCGCCATCGTTTACACCTTCATACTTCAAGCAACGAACTGAAGATCTGAGTTGTATATATTTGTAAATTCACTGGGCAATGTTTACTGACAACAAAGTGTTTTCTATACAAACTATTTGTCCAATCTTCCGTAATCGATTTTCCTTATCTGAGCCTGCAAGGTGGATAATATTAATGTAAACAATTCGTTCCTGTGATCTAATATCTGATCATTGCTGAGACTAATCGCATGATTTAATCTGGAATTGAGTAAATAAAAATCTTGACGTTGAAGACAATTATTTCGAAATCAAAACGCAGCGAACAGATCCACCAGCAAGCCATCTGCATCTATTACTACGACATTCACATACTGAATTGCAAATGGTTTCTTTGTATGGATACGTTTTATTTAAGCAAAAGCGGCCGCAACTGAACAGCAAATAATACACTCAGAGATAATAAGGATTTAATGAAATATAGCAGGGAGGTTATGGGGATAAGGATGGATGTTAAGGCTTTGCTTTGTGCACCTGTTATATGGAATGCGTTAGCTAAATAAACGAATCGAATCTTTCATTATATCGTTCGTGCGTTCAAGCAAAGTGTTCATACAAAGACAAACTATTCGAATATCAAAATCGCTTTCAAAAGCACTGTGTAGTCGTAAGACAACATATTATAGTTGTAAGATTAAAATATATAGCTGCGAGAATACACGGCATAAGTTAAAAGCTGCCTTCTCTGGAAGCCAAACTTCGGTTAGAAATCTCATTCAAATTTCCATTAGATCATATTGAATAAAAAAAGAATCAGTAATTGTATGATATAGTCCTGGATACAATGGCTGGAAAAATGACAGGATGTTGATGGCTGAAACCTCATTGATAATTGATCTTCTCGATTTAAGCAACAATAACATGATTGGAATTTCCAAGTGAAAGATTGAAAGGTTCCTGGATTACATTGTATGCATACATTTTTTCAGTTATTTTTTTGCCCTTAAAATATCATGTTCCGTTGATTACATGTCGTCGCAATTTGTGTTTTACGTGAGATTTTTTAAGTCATGATCTTTTAATGTACATAATTCCTCATCTCTTAAATATAGAAATGCATAATCTTTTGCTCGTATTTTTTGTTGTGATAGGAAATTCATCGTTTTCAACAGAGGTTAATACTTTTCTACGTTCAGAAATTCAAAGTCGCATTAAACATGTTTAATACTCTTTGGATATTTCTTAAGCACGAAGTATAACAATTCAAATTTTCTTCATAAATAACCACCTCAGTTATTTCAACATCACTCATTATGATTAAAATATTCTCCATCTTGAAGAAACAAATGTAAACTTGACAGTAGAACTCAAGTTATCCGTAAATGACAATTAAGATTTAAAACAATGAAACAAGCAGGGTCCTGGGAATTTTAAAACGTGTAATATACGTCATTGATATCATTTTCACTGCTGACATGAAAGCAAAAATACATATATCTAAATACACCATGATATACTACGGAAATAATAGAGCACACACACACACACGCGCGCACACACACGCGCGCACACACACACACATATATATATATATAAACGCTCTGCATACACACACAGACACACTGACACTCGCACGCACGTACACACACACACACACACACACACACACACACACACATACACACACGGCGGCGAGCTGGCAGAAACGTTAGCACGCCGGGCGAAATGCTTAGCGGTATTTCGTCTGCCGCTACGTTCTGAGTTCAAATTCCGCCGAGGTCGACTTTGCCTTTCATCCTTTCGGGGTCGATTAAATAAGTACCAGTTACGCACTGGGGTCGATATAATCGACTTAATCCGTTTGACAGTCCTTGTTTGTCCCCTCTGTGTGTAGCCCCTTGTGGGTAGTAAAGAAATAACACACACACACACACACACATACACACACACACACACACAGACACACACACACACAAAGAGAAATGGAGAGTTTGAACATAGAAAACAATCTATTTATTTATATGATATTCCTTTTCATATTGCCTACTTACGGTTCAATTTCTTACCTGCAGTCATATTTTGCAATTCAGATTGCATTATGCATTTTTTAGGTAAAAATCCCATCAAGGCAAAAATTGACAAAATTTCAACTCTCTATTCACTAGGATAGCAATTAATTTTTGCCTTGATGAATTTTTTTGCCATTTAAATGCATGATGCAATCTTAATTGCAAAATATGAATGAAGGTAAGAGATTGGAACGTAGTTAGGCGATATGAAATAGAGTTATATATAAATAAATTGATTTGTATCTGTGTTCAAACGGTCCATGTTCCTTATACTATAGTGTTAAAATTCTGTTCTCCTATATGGAATAGATGAAAATATCTATAAGAACTACTAGAACTTACACTAATACTAACACAAATTAATTAATTCCAAGTATTTTAATCGATATGGAGCTAACATGATGTACACTTGGATAAGATACATACCCGTGAAAAAGCAACCTCTTTCCATTCGAAACTATATATATATATATATATATACATGTATATACTAATATGAATATAAATATATATATATACATATATACATATATGTGCATATATATATATATATATATATATATATATATATATTTATATACATATATTTATACATACACACACACACACACATATATATATATATATATATATATATATATACATACACACATATATATATATACACCCCACCCCCACCCACCTACACACACACACACACACATATGTACATATATTCGGCTATGTACTAAAACATTTCGGTACCTTTAACCCTTAGATAAAATATAAATGCTTGAGAATCACAGCATGATGTAATTCATACAAGTTGGCTCCTATGAACACTTTGATACATAAGAGATACCCGTGAAAAAGCAACCTCTTTCCATTCGAAACTATATATATATATATATATATATATATATATATATATATATAGATACAAGAATAAGGGCAGGGAATCGTCAATTAATAATAGAATTAATAATTAAGAATTTTGCCAAGTAGTTCAGTATGAAAAAGACCTTTATCGGTAAAACTATTTATCATCATAAATATACAGGGATTAGCAATTGAGTTGCTTCTCCAACATACTGAAAATTTAGAAATAGCAGTCAAAGAACTACTGATTCTAAACTACAAATTTTTCTCTAAAGCGGATGGCGATATTTATGGCACACATAGAACAAAAAACCGGAGGGAAAAGCGTAAACAAACCAAGTCTTTAGTTAATTGGATACGAATCGTTTCATGGTTAAGTGAATGAAAATTTCACTATTCCAATCTTCAGCCCAAATGCATCATGCATTTAAATGGCAAAAAAATTCATCAAGGCAAAAATTAATTGCTATCCTAGTGAATAGAGAGTTGAAATTTTGTCAATGTTTGCCTTGATGGGATTTTTACCTAAAAAATGCATAATGCAATCTGAATTGCAAAATATGACTGCATGTAAGAAATTGAACCGTAAGTAGGCAATATGAAAAGGAATATCATATAAATAAATAGATTGTTTTCTATGTTCAAACTCTCCATTTCTCTTTGTGTGTGTGTCTGTGTGTGTGTGTGTGTGTGTGTGTGTATGTGTGTGTTATTTCTTTACTACCCACAAGGGGCTACACACAGAGGGGACAAACAAGGACAGACAAACGGATTAAGTCGATTATATCGACCCCAGTGCGTAACTGGTACTTCTTTTCATACGGGACTATTTGTGACGCACATGGAATAGATTTCTTTGAGGTGAGATGCCTGAACTCACTAGCCGATGAATTCGTAAGTGCCTTTCTTATCGTTGATTTTTGGTGTCGCATGGCCAAAAATTACCGTGAATTTTTTTAGAGACACTTTCAAATTTATCAGAATATTTGGGCTGAAGATTGGAATAGTGAAATTTTCATTCACTTAACCATGAAACGATTCGTATCCAATTAACTAAAGACTTGGTTTGTTTACGCTTTTCCCTCCGGTTTTTTTGTTCTATGTGTGCCATAAATATCGCCAGCCGCTTTAGAGAAAAAATCAGTAGTTCTTTGACTGCTATTTCTAAATTTTCAGTATGTTGGAGAAGCAACTCAATTGCTAATCCCTGTATATTTATGATGATATATATATATATGTATGTATATATATTTTTATATATTGTTATAATTCAGGATAGTAATTTTTGGCCAAGTAAACACGCGCACGATATATTCGTTCTTCACTCGTTTGTTAATGTTTTTATTTTAACTGATGCCCTTTGCCCGGAAGTCTTCCGTCACTCATCTGTGACCTCTTCAGCGACCCTTTTTCGTCCTCGTGTATCCTTTTGCTCCGCATAGTCCATTCTATGCTATGATATGTATCATAATATGCGCATGCGTTTGCGTCTGAATCTGTGTGTGTGTGTTTGTGTGTGTGTATGTGTGCATGTGTGTATGTGTGTGTGCGTACGCGTGTATATGTGTTTCGCATCTTTTGTGTGTATATGTGCTTTCAGACTACACTGTTTATATCCATGGCCCTTATATTGTCGTTATCATTGTTGTTCTTGGTGGTGTTTTTATCCTCCCTTCACCTACGTTTTCTCTTCTGTTGCTGCTGCTTATTTATCTCTATTTCTTATATTCATCATAGATATGTGCTTGTGTGTCATTTAGGTGTGTATTACACAACCATGCCTACGACCTGACGTGATGCGTAATAGGCAGTTTGGATGTGGTATCTTTATACCCATACTTTGATATTGATTTTGCTGTTGAGAAATGTGTGGCGGTGATCAGTGTGAGCGATGTGAAGTTTCGTGCTGTCTCCACAGAAGAACTTGGCCTCCTCCTGAGACTCACATGTGACAAGGATTAATTAGATGAACATGACATTAGTTGTTTCTGTCCCACTAGATCGGTAAGAGGTAGACCCCGTACTATAACCTCAATGGCCAAGAAGACCGCCTAAAGAGAGATGAAAAAGGCCGACTAGATCTATGCAGACCTCCCAAAACGATGATCAAGTTAAAAAGATGGTCACACATGCGGTGAATGCGTGTACCCGAGCCACACTTAAGTGCCACATTTAAGTTTAATAACAAGATATACGCTGAAGAGGAAGGTATAGCGTTCGATGTCATTATTACTGGCGATGTTGCTAATCTATTTATAGTATGGTGGGATAAACTCAAAGGGAGATTAACAGAAAACTCCCTAACCGGTATGTGGATATCAACATAGTGGCCGAAGCACACTCACAAGACAATGTCGATGATCTAGAAGCTAGCACTATGGAGAGCATCCAACGAATATTTAACTCCATCCACCAGAGTATTAAAGTAACAATAGACTATCCTAACAAGTACCCGAACTATAAGGCTACCGGTTTTAGATACGGATCTCCGGTTGGAAACTAAGAATAGTAAGGTCCAGGTACTTCATTCCACTTACGCCAAACCCATGGCCTCTAACGACCTGGTCCTCAAGGTCGCAGCTATTGCAGGCAACGCCAAGTCCAATATTCTAATAGCAGACTTGATGAGAGTGATTAGGAATGTGTCCTGTACATGCGAGCCTATAGAACTGGAAAGACACACAAAACTTCACCCACCGCATACAGTTCTCTGGCTACAAACAAAGAATAGGATTAGAATGTACTAAAGAGCCAAGGCTAAGTACATGGCCATGATAGAGAGTGATGCAAATGGGGGTCTGCGCGTTACACTGGAGTAAATTCTGGAACAGTACAGAAAGGACCAGGAAAAAGATAAATAAGGCCAACTGGTATGGCAACAAGAATTACCAGAGTGTCACGTTCGTCGATGCTACCCCTGGCGGCGAATTAGCATACCTTTTTAGAAAAGCATTAGATAAGAAAAATCTACAGGTTAAAGTAATAGAAACGTCTGGAAGACCTATAAAATCCCTGAACCTATCCCTTCGAGAGGTCCTCGTGTACGGAGTACAATAGTATAATAGTAGGATGAAAGCACAGGTTAACTGTGAGATTAAGCTCAGAGTGTACTGAGGGACGAACAGAAACAAGGCAACAACTTACATTTGAGAAAAAGCACTCAGCATCGGGGAGTGAATAGACAGCAACTGGTGGGAGCTCAAAAAGAAGTAATGCTCGTCAGTGCACTACCAACATGCTTGAGCAGAACATAGAGGCTTCGTTAATATCATAGAGGTTAAGGTATTATCAGCACATAGAACTGACAAGATACTTAGATTATAAAGCCCACATACATAGTAATAGACAGATCGAGCCTCAACAGAAAACACGAATGGAACAATAACACCCCCACCACCACACCACACAGCACGACGACTAAAGACAAAAAGGAAAAAAGACACAGGTACAAGCAGTGTAATACAATGAAAAGACAAACACACATACCTATGATAAATATAAGAAATAGAGATAAGTAGGTAAACAGAAACGTAAAACTATATAAAGGACACGGATACAAACAACATAGTCAGCAAACCCACATGCACAGACAAGCACAGAAAGATACAAAAACAATATCAAAAATAACGGTCCACAACAGCAGCAGCAGCAGCAGCAAAAGAAGGGAAAACGTAGGTGAGGGGAGGGTCAAAGCACCACTAAGAACAACGACGATAACAACAATATAAAGGTCACGGATATAAACAGTGTAGTGAGCATCCCTATAGACACACACATAAGCTCACACGAGAAACACATGAACACGCAAACGCACACAAACACGCACGCGCATGCACGCACACAGATACAGACGCAATCGCATGCGTAGATAATGATACACATCATAGACGGACAAAATGGACTAAGCGGAGCAGGAGGATACGAGAGGAAGAAAAGGGTCACTGAAGAGGTCACAGATGTGTGACGAAAGATTTCCGGGCAATGGACATCAGTTAAAATAAAAAGAGTAATAAGCGAATGAAGAACGAATATATCGTGCGTGTGTTTATTTGGCAAAAAAAAGAAAAAAAAAAGGAACACTAACCTGAAATATAACAATATCTGTTTCAACACACGGTTTCACATGAGGTATCTTGCAACACAAGTTTATATATATATATATATACATACATATATATATATATATATATATATATATATATATATATATATATATATATATATATATATATATATATGTATATATATATATATATATATATATATATATATATATATATATATATATATATATATATATATATATGTATATATATATATATATAAACTTTTCACATGAGGTATCTTGCAACACAAGTTTATATATATATATATATATATATATATATATATATATATATATATATATATATATATATATATATATGTATATATATATATATATAAACTTTTCACATGAGGTATCTTGCAACACAAGTTTATATATATATATATATATATATGTTGTGTGTGTGTGTGTGTGTGTGTGTGTGTGTGTGTGTGTGTGTGTATGTGTGTGTGTGTGTGTGTGTGTGTGTGTGTGTGTTTGCTATGTGGAAATGCTTCAGCAAGTAGGAAAGCACCCGATCAGATATGAGATGAAGTATAATCGTAATATATATATAAAAAGAAAATGCAACAGAAATCATATAATTACAGCTATCCAGGGTTTTCTGGTCAAAATAATAATATATTCTGCTATTTATCAAGCTGAAAATAAGACCGTTTGTCAGTTGTCCTTTAAGCAAATAACTTTTAAAAAGAGACGCTTGTAAAGAAGGAGACATACATGTATACATATATATATATATATATATATATATATGCACATCCATAAATATGCATATGTGTGTGTGTCATTAATATAAATCGGTTAAAAAGATACAGAGGAGGGTTGCTGAAGTCAATGGACTTCTCGTCGGTCCTTACTCGCTGTGTCCCAAGCACTTCACTTGGCATCACTACATCTTTCGTCTGCTTCTTTACACTTATGATTGAATTTCCTCCATTGGCTTCATCGGCCCAGGGAATAATTAAGCTAATTAGTTTACTGCTCTGCTGTTTATAATTGCATCTGCCGGACCACCCAGCTATTTTAGTCAAGTATGATCAGACAACCGTTCATGAATACGCTAATATTTTGCTAATCTGGGACGATGAATATTCTTCTTAGTTTTCATACGAACATTTTTCTAGTCTATATAACACATGATATGTATATATATATATATATAATTGTTTTTATTATAACTAAGCTTAAAATCAAAATGTATACTTACATACATACATACATACATACATACATATATATATATATATATATATATATATATATATATATATATATATATATATATATATATATATATATATATATATATATATGTATGTATGTGTAAATTTTGATTTGAAGTTTAGTTATAATAAAAACAATTTTACGTTAATATGATGGCTCACTCTATACATTTGTAGAGTGCAAATTTATTTTTCTTGGACAAGAATGTAATTGAAAATGACTTAGAAGTACGCATGAAATGCATACATACATATACATGCATACATACATACATACATATATGCATATATATACATATATATACATATATATATATATATATATATATATATATATATATATATATATATATATATATATATATATATATATATATATATATATATATATATATATATATATATATATATATATATATATATATATATATATATATATATATATATATATATATATATACATATATATATATGAATATAAATGTAAAATGTAGAAATATAAAAATGTTCTGCTAAATATGGCTTCTTAATTTCTTTGCCAACGTGTAAAAAGAGAAAGAGACATCAGAGAAATTGTAAGGAGATAAAGAATAAACATAAGTAAAATGTAACTATTTTTGTTGAGCTACCACAGTTTTATTTTGCCAACAGTAATCAAAACAAAAAAAAATTGGCATAATTGTGCTTTATATTTCGCAGAGGTCAATGAACTAAATTTGTTCTAGGAGTGACCATGGCGTTTAAGATTTTTTTTCAGAAATGATATATTTAGGTCTGTACTATCCAGTGTGCCCATCCCTGTTATAAAACGGTAGAAAATGATATGATGTCTATTTGGCTAAAATTTGGTGCGTTATAAGCAACCACATAGAGCGCCCTTCCGTTGGTTCTTGGTTTTTACATGATAAAAACGCTCTCTATTGATATTGATACAAAAAAAAAAAAATCAGAGCAGATCGATCACGATTTGTAATGTATTTCAGTAACTTTTTATTTGATATCAAACAATCGCTTTACGACATGAAAGCAGAAACTGCGCATGTTTTTGTTGTCATATTGATCACAAAATAAAAGATCCTTTCTATAAGATGTAACTTATATCAAGGTTACACTGTAGAAATTTCCATGTAACCTTGATTACACTTGCTAAACATGAAAAAGAGAAATATTAGTTGCATGATGTTTTTAAACATTTATATATTTCTCTGACTTTATCTGATATATTCTTAATTAAGTACAGATTTCATGTCTGCTGTTATGAATCTTGTTTATACATGTGAGTTTCTCTAATTAGCTATTAATTATGCAACAAGAAACCCAATAACAGGCTTGTCAGCTGGAGTTCTGTTTTTCTTTTGTTTCCGCATCGCCTGAACGTTCCCATATGACCAAGAACAACATAAAACTGACGTAACAAGAACAGATCGATATTAAATACATTAACAATAAGTAAAATTATTGTGAAAGCTGACTACTTCTACGATAAACAGGTTTATACTTTTTTTTTTCATTCCACGTATATGTACGATAAACAGAGTCAATTATTTCACCTTTCCTGGTTAATAGAATTCATGAGCCAACGAGAGGAAAGTCAATGTGGTCATTTAATCAGCTAGAATTAAAGACTAAATCTCCCTCAAATGACAACCTGCCTTTTTAAAAAAAGGTGAAACACGTGAAGATAATGTAATGCTAAATAAATTACGTCTGAAAGAGATACTGGAAAATCATGGATGAAGTGTATTTGATCATAGGTCTGCTCTATCAGAGCTGATCTGGAGTAACCCCGCCACCGCTGATACCAATAACAAAAATAATAACTAAAACATCAACTGCAGCAACTTGAACTCTTACTAATAGGTGCATTAGGACTGACAATAAAAAGGGAAACGGCGTTGACGTATTTATTTCGTGTACGTTCTTAAAGGGGAAATAAGCAAAACTACTATAACCAACTGAGATATGTTTATAAACTTTTACTGCTTGAAGCTTGAAGATTTCTACAAAAGATGTTAACTGCTAGAAATATGAAGATACGTAGAATATATTTCACCCTCACTACACGTTATCTGAGAGGTTCCTGTGGGGTCTTTTCTTGCCTCGAGAAACCGTTGAAATCTTGAATAATTCAAAGCTGACGGCTGAATAGAGAGAGAATTCCAGTGGGTTGTTACATAAGGAAGGAAAATTAATAAACAAGTTATTTCTAGAGCAGAGGGTGTGGAGTGAATTTGTGAGATAAAAGAAGGTGAGGCTATTGGGTTTCAGTTAGAGGTGCACTCAGCCATCTATAAGAAGCATAGTCGATTATGTGAATGGCAGAAATCACAGTGGAGACAGTACAACAGATATTCCAAATAACATATAATTTACAATTGATCCAGACGCGACACATATGCCCATAAACGTTACCGTCTCAAACACACTAAACAAAATATGGATTCACCTGGAGTTATCCACTAGAATATGTTTATCTCTAACTACGATGAAAACAAAACAACCATTGGGTATCTGGAGTTTCATTCAGGGTTTCTATCACTTGACAAAACTTTTTCTAAGGATATTGTAGAATCCTTCTGTCAGCCATTACTGAACCCTGAATATTGTAACAAATCTGCTGATAAAACACCACACTTGTCTTGTTCTTCCAAGTTTTCACTGTACAAGCACAAAATATATCAGCCTACTCTCAACTTCTGGCATACAATAGTTTCATAATGAAATGTTCATAGGTGTTATGTACGGAAGCTTCTTCCGATAAAATCAACCAGGATAATGACGAATCCTAATTGTGTAATATCCACTGTATTCAAAATTCTATCCTTAGTAATTCTTCTCATTCGGTTTTGACGCCATACGTAACAAGCACAAACAATAAGAATACATATATGAGAGTCAATCTCAAGCAACAAAATTTTTCTACACCTTCCCACACTTTTCCTATATTTCTAACATCTCAAAGTCGATAAAATGGTTTGGCATATATAAACAACATTTTATCACCTTGAATCATTCCATCATCTTGGTGATAAAAAAAAACAACAACATATTTTGTTGTTTAAAATATAGAACGGCTTATTTTCCCACACTACGACCTTTGCTCTCTCCTGGAAACATCTCACCTACGATAGCTCTTAGGGATCAAAATGTTGCCTGTTTAGGTAACTCAATTGCTGCATACGTTAACGATATCCGTATTCTATCAAATCTTTTTGGTTGATTATCACACTGTGTAAGACAGCGACTGTAATAATCTTTTATATACTATAGGCGCAAAGCCTGAAATTGTGAGGGAGTGGGGCTAGTCGATTACATTGACTCCAGCACTAAAATGGCACTTTTTTCATCGACGGTGATTGGATGAATGGCGAATTTGAACTCAGAACGTAAAGACGGATGAAATTCCGCTAAGCATTTTATCTGTCGTACTATCTATTCCGCCAGCGTTCCGCCCAAAGTTACCCAAAAGAAAAAAGTAATTTAATATAATATAATATATGTATATATACACACATGCACACACGAATATATATATATATATATGTATATATATATATATACATATATAATAATATAGATTTAATCAAAAGATTAAATGTGATACTTAAAATGTTTGAGGCACCAGAATTTGGTAGGGTAAAAACCAAAAAGAAAATCAAGAGATTTGGTGAATAAAATTTGAAGATAAGCAACAACAATTCAATAGGTTATAGCAGTACGTACGTTTCGTACAAGCTTCATTTATTCATGTAGTGAGAACACCACATAGAATTTACAATGAAAATGTACTCCTCAGCTGCATAATGGAATTTCCTTTTAGAAAGTCATTTTGAAGATGTTTGCAAAAAACAAGAGTAAGAGAAGAAAGCATACCATCTCGACTATGCTGCTGTTTAACAGACAAGTGTTTCACAGACAAACATCTTCAAAATGACTTTCTAAAATGAAATTCCATTATGCAACTGAGGAGTACATTTTCATTGTATTTTCTGTGGTTTTCTCACTACATGAATAAATGGAGCTTGTACGAAACGTACGTACTGCTATATATATATTTAAAATCTAATTGGAGGGATAGTAGTAATTTCAAATTTAGAGGAAGATAGATTAAGTAGTGATGGACAGCAGGTTAGGGGTAAATCAATCATGACGGAAAAAAAAGGAAATGGAAGGACAATACCCTAAGGAGTGGTAAGAATTTGGAAAAAAATTAAGGTAAGGGAATTAAGGTCAAGGTATTGAAGAAATATATCTATTCTACAGTATAATTAGAATAATACAATGAAACACTAAATTACTAAGTTTAAAACTAGAGGAAACAATAATAATTAGAAGATAAACATATCTAGTTAAAATAAGATATACATTAATGTGGGGTAGTATTATTTATGAGTAAAACTATAATATTAATGGCCAAAATCCAAACAGAAAGAAAGGGGGGAAGAAGGAAGAGGAAAAAGGGAGAGGAATAAAGTTAGAAAAACAGGACTAAAACAGGACTAAATTAAGAGAATTAAAGCTAAGGTTTTCGAAAAAGTAATAGGTAGATATATGTGTGTGTATATATATATATATATATATATATATATATATATATATATATATATATATATATATATATATATATATATATACATTTATAATCATAAATATATAGGGATTGACAGTAACCTGCTTCTCCAACATACTGTTGGAGAAGCAGGTTACTGTCAATCCCTATATATTTATGATTATAAATGTTTTTTACCGAAAAGGTTTTTTTCATACTGAGCTACCCGGCAAAATTTTTAATTATTAATTTTATTACTAATTGACGATTCCCTGCCCTGCATATATATCTCTCTCTCTCTCTCTCTCTCTCTATATATATATATATATATATATATAATCATAAATATACAGGGATTAGCATTGAGTTGCTTCTCCAAATATATATATATATATATATACATATACATATATATATATATATGTACATATATATGTATATATGTTTCTATGTATCTAGAGTTGAAATATAAAAACTCATTAACCTATCTATAATTTATAGCCACGACACAGACTCCTGTGTACATGACACAGACCTTTCCTATTTGCTAATCACCCATACGCATAGCTGCAAGTACATCACGCACGTCGGATCTACACTGCATTCATAAAAAGAGATCTCAAAAACTAATGTCATTATGACAAATTGCTTTTCTTCAAAAGCACCATGATAATATCAATACAGATATTATCCTAATAAACTAATTTCCAATGCTTAGCACATAGTCTGTGATAATGTTTCATACTGACCACGCATTACATGAACTCACCCCCATTTGATCACTACAAAGTGCGTATCATCATTTAGATACACCTCAGGAAATGTTGGACGTTGTCGCTCTCACAAATGCACAGGCACGTCAGTGAGAACGTCAGATGGCACGCCAGCAGGCACGCGAGTGGGTCTGCCAGTGGACATGGCAGTGGGTACACTTGAGTAGGCACGTTTAAAATTCAGTCATCCGATTATAAATGCAAAGATCCTTTCTAGCTCCTTATTCAAAATTTTATTACGTTTTCAGAATTATACTTGTTTGGTAAATGATTTAAAGAGACCGCGTGTAGAAGAGGAAACGATACGCCAAAAGACACACGGGAGTCACTTAAAACAGGAATGTCATTACTTTTATTACATATATTTTTTTGTTATAGTAATATATAGCATATAAGAGTATTGAGTATAATAATTTCGAGATCGTATTATATACTATAAAATGTAAAACAATTGTTCGTATATCTAGGACGGACCGGGTTACTGAATCATATCCTCTGCATCGAGGCGAAATTAGATGTTACCAAGTTTGTATAATTTCATGTAGAGGAAATACAAACAAGCATGCTCACATATAAATTTCCAATAATAATATCCATCAAAGATCAACCTACCAAAGCTCTAACCGAACTACCATCTTCTTCCCCAAGACAGCTGCCCATGATCATAAGGAAATAATGGCTACATATATAAAATTGCGATATAAAACTCATTAACCGCTTCTATAATCAAAAGGAAACGAAATTAAGATATTGGAATGTATTCTTTTCTTCGAATCAGATAAATAGAACAGATAAAGGGACAGACAAACAATTTTTCTTCACGGTTTATACGAAACGGCCAACAGCTAACTTCCAGTAGACACAAAAGAAGTGTATCAGTGATTAGGTCATAGGTGTACGACGAAGCCTTTTGATAATTTATAGTATAAATAATATAACTACAGTCAATGTAACGGAATAAGCGTATTTTATATGACTATCATCAATGTTCCACGGCGTAATTCTTATTCTTTCACTGATTTTAGTTATTGACCTCGGCCATGCTGGGACACCGACTTCAAGAGGTTTAATCGATCATATCGCCTTCACTACATATTTCGGTCTGATACTCATTATAATGATCTCTATTTATCAAAAAGTAAAGTTATCGCTTTTTTATGCATAATGGACGGTAAAATATACCGTTTATTCAAACAAGAACAGACACTGCTGCTGCCTTCACACACATACATATACATACAAACATACATACATACATAAATACATACATACAAAGAAAGAGGTAGAGAGAGAGAGAGAGAGAGAGAGTCAGGCTCACGCAGGCACACATACATACATGGAAATCTATCTATCTATCAGTCTATCCATCCCTCAATGAAGCAATCAATCAATCAATCACTCTATATATCTATCTATCTATCTATCTATCTATCTACCTACACACATACATATATAAGTATATATATATATATATATATATATATATATATATATATATATATATATATATATATATATATATATATAGATAGATAGATAGATAGATAGATATAGATATACATAAACACACACATATATTTGAAAGTTGAAATATCACACATTATTGCTGGTTCGGAAACTTGTGAAAGTGAAACATGAAATATGTTATATAACTTATAATACTATAGAAATATTTGAATATCATAGCAGTACGATAGAAAATTTTTGATAAAGACGTGCTGTCATATGAACCGGGAGAAGATTGAGAAGCTTAGAATGGTAGGGGCCTGAATGTATTTAGAAAAGCATATAAACTGTTGACAATTGTGAGACTGGTACATTCCAATTTTTCTTTTTGTTTTTGTATTCGCTTAAAGATCGGCAAGAAGTCATTGGAAATAATGATTTCTGAAGCTTCAGCTGCCAGTAAATTGTCACATTCTTTCAATATTGCATATACAATTTGCTTTCTTTCCTTCACACTTATTTATCTAAATGTGACTTCTCCCACACTTCTACTCCCCATTGTCTCACTCTCTAGATATATGTGTGTGTGTGTGTGTGCATGTGTATGTTTATATATGTATATGTATACATGTGTGTGTGTGTGTGCGTGTACGTATATACGTATCTTTATAGATACACACATGCAGAGACAGACAAGCATACAGACAGACGGAGAAATAAAATTGGTAGTCACGAAACATAATTGTTTCATTGCAATGAGCAAAGGAAAATAAGATGCAAAGAAGTTAGTTTTTTGCACTAAATCTTAATGCATCAAGTAATATTTGAAAATTATCACAGAATTGTAAAATTTGATTTTAATTTGACCTTAATTGACCTTGATGTGACACTCCCATGAAGGTAATAATACTACACCTATTTAGCCCTAGGAAGCAGCACCGCTACCTGTCGGCCTTGGCACATTTCCTGTGTCCTTACGTATACAAGGGGGAGACAAGCACCTTCACCCAGCTAAGCCTGCATCCAAGACATGTTTCTGAGACTTTGCTCGTCATCAGTCTAGGGTAGCAATGGCCTACTAGTTGGAGATGCCTGTCAAGCTCGCGTAAACATATAATAATTCTAGTGAAACACATTCACAGGAAATGTGTCAAGGTCGACCGGAAGCAGTGCTGCTTCCTAGTATCGATTAGTATTTAATATCAATGACTACTTGGAGTTGTAACTCACGCTGTAAATTCCCCCGATGAGTAATTTCGTATTCGCCTCACTTGATGGCAATGTTATCTGGAGTGTATATTAACAATAGTTATAACGATAGGTAATATGGTGACTGTGACATCCTCAACATTTATTTCTTTGTATTTTACAATGTTTTACAACATATTTTTAATGTTAAAAATGAAGTGTATGACATTGTAATATACAAGGGAATAAATTTTCAGGGTACACCAGTCTCCATATTCTCTATCGCTTTAATTATTGAACACCCCCCCCCCCCACACACACACACACAAACGCACACGCTTGACATATTACTGTTGTTTATGTTTCTTTTGAATTTCTCCTAATAGTTATAAATAATTTTGTTTTGTTTTTTTTTTGTTTTCGTTAATCTGTCCCTACTATTTGCGTTTTAGAAAAATCTATGTTTTACATATTTAACACTTGGAAATTTGGACATAACTGTTTTCCATAGATTTCATCCCCGGAACTCAGAAACGTATGTTGTAATGCTCTATATCCACTGTATGTCTTTCTTCGTTCGCACTTGTGAGAATTATTTTAGATGTTCTGCTGTTTTATCAATCTTGTTGCATTTTCTAACTTAATTTCGTTTTTTTTTGCTTTGACTTAAGTTTTCTATATAATTTGCGAACTATGTTATCCTTTTAATTTGCATTTATACGAGATTTTTTCTTTTAACGTTTTGATGCTCAATTTTTTTGAGAACTGATACGTCTATATATGTCATTTGGTGGTATTCATTTTATTGCTGATGTTTTCTTTTACTTGTGTTTTAGTTGTTTCGTTTTAGGAACATTAGTTGCAAAAAGTCGATTATTTTTTTAATCGTTACTCTTTTTTATGTTTGAAACATTCACCAGCAATCAGTTTTTTTCAGTCTGTATGATATGTACAATTTTCATTATGTTTAGTTGTGCAAAATAACTAAGCTCTTCCGAAAACATGACTGAAAACGTAACTCAATACATTCATTCTATTTTCTTTTGTTTTTGTCTTTAGGCCTCCTGATAATTTCTATCAGAATTAGGGTTCATAGATTATTAATTTGTTCTAAATTTTCAATTTCTTCTGTGATTGATCATTGACGTTGCCAATACTCTAGTGTTTTGCTTTGAACGAACTTATTTTTCAACAGCTCCAGTAGTACTACCAAATTTTGTTATATAAATTGTTTTTCTTTTATAGAAATGATTTGCTGAACACCCGGAGTAGAAAAAGGTCCTGCCTTATAGTCATTAGTTTATTTGAACTGAAACACTTTCTTCCATTTACTTTTGTTTGAGCTGTATCTCTTATGTGGATGTTTGTCATTCCTACTACCTGGTTTTTTCCAGTTCTCTTGCGATCTCTTATATCTCCAATTCTGCCATTCACTTTCTTCTCTTAATAACATTAGTTTGATCAACAACTAATCTCTGTTCAGTCACTTAAAACATACCTTTGTTTACCCAAATTTGTTCTTTATAATGTTTTACAACATATTTTTAATGTTAAAAATGAAGTGTATGACATTGTAATATACAAGGGAATAAATTTTCAGGGTACACCAGTCTCCATATTCTCTATCGCTTTAATTATTGAACACCCCCCCCCCCCCCCACACACACACACAAACGCACACGCTTGACATATTACTGTTGTTTATGTTTCTTTTGAATTTCTCCTAATAGTTATAAATAATTTTGTTTTGTTTTTTTTTTGTTTTCGTTAATCTGTCCCTACTATTTGCGTTTTAGAAAAATCTATGTTTTACATATTTAGGTTCACTTTCTAAGTTGTACTGCATCACTCTCCTGTTTTCTACGCTGGTCCACTTCCTCCTCATTACTCTATTATCTGCTGATGCTGTATTAGGATAACAGCTGTGGTCAGTTTGCATCTTTACTGAACCACTGCCAATCGAGAGGCCTTTTCTTAAAGTCCAACTTCACTTTCGCTGTTACAGCCAGAATTTCTTCGAAAAATCCAGTCACACATAAACTGAGGTAAGTTAACTTTCGACATCTTACGTCATCACCACTATTATTTTGCAACATCTAATAGTTTCAAGCAACGTTTTTGCTTTATTTGTCACACCTTTATACTAGTGAGTTGATTGAGCTGCATTCTTTTTGACGGGGGAGTATTGTATGTTTTGTTATGGGCTTTGGTTTGGGTCTTCTGTTGTAATAGTTTTTTGTATTGTGTGTTATTTGTGCAGCACATGTTGTGTTCTTCTGTCAGTTTCAGCCTTCTATGGCACATGTTGTGGGCTTTGTTCATTTTGTAAGGTATTTACGGTATGAGTTTATTCGTCTATCTTTTGGAGGAGTGTTGCCCGGCTGTGTGTAGACATCACAAATCAACTATTTCATAGTATTTATGGTTATCTGTCCATATCTTTCTCCCTTTGGTTGATTTTGTTGGGTTCGTTTTCACAACATCTACTGTTTTTAACTGAACACCGTCAATGGACAATTATTCATGTTTCTTTCATAGTTATAATTATTATTGACGTGTCAGCGAGAAACCGAGAAGAAAGTACATATATATAGAAGTCTTGCATAAATATGGATGTATATGCAATTAAAATTTAAAATTTTACTCACAGGTTTGCAGTTTTCGTATAGAAATGTTGCATTGCTTACATTTTTAGGCACATGTTGTAGCGGTGCATATGCGGGAAGCCATTTTTTGTATATATATATATATTCCAAATAAGAAAATTCTTTCACTTTCCTGAGATAGCTTACATAAGACATAGTTTTCTTTCATTGTTTTTGCGGATTCGTAATTCATGCTCTTTGATGGCTTCAGATTTTATCTATCTACCTGGAAACTCGCTGTCACACGCTTGGTATTCGCTGTGGTATTATTATTATTATTATTATTATTATTATTATTATTATTATTAGTAGTAGTAGTAGTAGTAGTAGTAGTAGTAGTAGTAGTAGTAGTAGTTGTAGTATTACTATATGTTTGACTTTTGCTTTGTATTTGTAAAAGTTGGCTCCAAGTCTCCTCCAGAGACCTCAAGTGACAACAAGTTAGAATTTCATGTTGGTGTTATGCCTAGCGTGTCATATACGTGGTTTTGTCCATAGTATTGTTCTAGAAAATGTTTAAGAAAACATAAGTAAATTATGAGTTTGTTTTAAAATTTGAAATTACATAGACAGCATTTATGCAGCATATGAGCAGTTCCTATGAGCACTATCTCTTGAATTTCTTGCCATTTTAGGCTTTCCGGTATTTCGGCTAGATAGCAATCAGCACCTTTTGCTATTATTCCTTCTGCTATTATTCCATGTATCGTTATAGTCTTCAGGCTCCACATTTTGTCAATTTCTATTTCAAGATCTTTATACTTGCTCAGATTTTGGTAGATCTTGACAGATATGTTTATATCGATTGGGACAGTAATATCATTCAAGAGGCATGATTTTTGTCTGAAATCTTTCAATATAATGTCTGGCCTATTCGCATCTATCTTCCTGTCAGTTTGAACAGTGAAGTTCCAGAGGAGCGAGATGTGATCATTTTCAAGCACTGGACGTGGTTTGTGTTCCTACCAGTTTTTATCATGGAGCAGGTCCAGGTTTTATCATTATTATTATTATTATTATTATTATTATTATTATTATTATTATTATTATTATTATTATTGTTGTTGTTGTTGTTGTTGTTGGTATTATTATTTTTATTATTATTATCGTCATCGTCCTAAGATGGTTTTCTTCTTATGTAGGCAATCCAGTTCTCCCCTAATATCTTTATTAACTACATTTTAAAATACGACTAAGTTTAGTTGGCAATGAATTAGCGTCTTTCAAAATTCATGGAAAAATGAAACGACAAGCTGAATTACTAAAGATCGCCATTTTCATTTAATGCAGGACAAATCTAAACAAATAAGTAGTTTCGATTAATGAATAAAGTATCAATGTATTTCATAATATCGTAAACATCTCCTGCTCAGACATAGGTAGCAGCAGCAGCTATAGCAGTAAATTTAACAGTGTTTATACTAGTTATATTAGTCGTGTTAGTAGCAGAAACTACAATCTCAGTATCAGCAGAGGAGCCAAGCAATATAAAAAAATCTTTCCGTGAAGTAGGAGTTTAACTTCAATTGCCAAAGAATCACATTGGAAATAGCTAGTAATTTCCGTAGTCATGATCTTAGCGCTAAAATATTTTTTAGAAATGAGAGTATATTGGAATTCACATATATCCGTTTACAAAAGCACAAATTTAAATGCTAAATTCGAGAAAAAAAATATGAATGGAATCTAGTTAACCATATTCGCCATGTCTCAAAAAGATCTGTATAGTGCAAGACTTATAGAAATAATGTTTGAATGATTTGTCTGTCACAGCCGCTACAGTGTGGTAGTAGTTAATAGCAAATATATTTCTGGTTACAATACATGCTTGGAATTGCAGTAATCTTAATTGTTTTGATGCTTTACGAATTTACATGAAATACTTATTTCATATTTCCCTTCATAATTATAGAACTAATACTAAAATGATTCATTTGTAATCCTCTCCTCTAATCACGATCTGCGCAGTCAAAAACGTTCGATAATACACCTACGCGTAGAAATTATTAGCAATTACAAACACGTACGTGTATGAATGCAAGTTTGAATGCGTTCTTATATAAATGGAGACCAAGTCTCTAGACTTCTTTATAACAGGCGTTTATTAAGAATGAATTTCAGTTCCGTTTATAATTTTTTTTAATATATATTACACACATCAAACAACTAATGTAACCTATACAATAACTGCTGTAACTTACTCAAATATTGCGCACCTTAAACTCTAAAATTATACAAGAATTCTAGTATAGCTTCGTTACAAGTGTTTAAACAGTTTTTCAAATCGGTTGTAGTTGCTCTTCTAAATAACACAGCTGTTATAAATAAGCACACACAACACCGACGTTATACAATGAAAAAATAAATAAATAAATAAAAGAAAAGAAAAGAAAACCTAAATACTGATTTAGCTACTTGTCTTGCATTTATATAGTACGTTGAAGAAAATGTGAATGGTATCAATTTATATAAATGGCATACAAAAAGATTGGATTATATAATATATAACGTACAACAACATTTGATATCAAGCGAAAGATAAAATCATATATCATCTATTGTAATCACTACCTATACAAGGGCTTATGAAATGCAGAAGTAGAAATATTTGAGTTATAATAAACAGAGACAAGAATAAAGCGGGAGTATCAATATTCATCACATTCTGTGAAAACAGTATAGCCAACTATACATGTGTGCATTTGTGTTATATATCTAAGTGTGTGTAGATGTATCCACACCAAATTCTGTCATTGTAGTGGAAACGAAACGGAGGGACTCTACAAGGTACGATGTATTTTTAAATGCATGCGTATTTCAGTTTGTTTATGCAAGGGCGTGGAAGATTCATCACATATAAATAGATGATAATGAGATTTTAAATTACATAGCGCAAGCCGTTACGGAACCTGAACTTATATTTTCCACAATGGAGTTGATAACCATGACGATATTACTTGAAAGTAATAGCAATACCGTTGAGGATGATGTCGATTGACAATACGTTTGATGGTGAGAATGACAGTTGTGATAAAATTGTTCACATGTATGATGAGGCCGATAATAATTAACTGCCTGCTTTCATTATGCGGCTGTTTCTTATGAACATAATGACAATAGGCATTATAGCGCTGTTGATCATAATAATTAGGATATGAAAATTAAGTACAACATCAGTGAACTATGTTGCTGTTTTCCTAGTTTGTATTGTTAGCATTTATAGTAGTGAAGATAGGGTGCATTGTAAAGCATTTGATTAAAAGCACCATAAATAATGTCGGTCTTTTAAGTTGCAGAGAATTGGTGAAAGATGTTATTCAGTGTAGGACAAAAAAAAAGCCCCAATATATTTGCAATTCGCTGCTGCATTTTCATAGACAGTATGAATATATAAATGTGTGTGTGAGTGTTTGTGTGCTTATATTAATTCAAAGAGAGGGAGAGAGAAATGTATGATGCACACAGTACATGTATATATTGTTTATTCCATGCTAAACGTTCATTCAATTCCTCTGTCTTGAAGAGGTGGCGTGATGGTTTTCAAATATATTTTTATGGAATTACTTCATGTTTTCTCCCGCCGATATCATGTACCGTATCGTTGCTTGTAATATGAAGTATATCCATCAACATATATAGTTACGCCCAAAACTACGAAACAAACAGACACAATTAATAGCAGCAGAATGGGCATTAAGCTCATAGCTAGTATGAATCAGTAAAGAAATCCGTAATATTTGATATGCGATAAGGCAGCAAGCTGGCAGAACCATTAGCAGACCGGGGAAAAATGCTTTGCGACATTCCGTCTGTCTTAGTTCAAATTTTGCCGAGGTCGACTTTGTTTTTCATCTTTTCGGGATCGATAAAATAAGTACCATTTGAACACTGGGGCCGATGTAATTGACTTATCGCTTTTCCGAAATTGCTGGCCTTGTACCAAAATCTGAAATCTATATTTGACATGGGATATATACATAAAGAGAGATTTCCTTACTATATAGATGCTACTTCTGTGTGATAGCAGTTACTGCTATTTTAATCTAGCAGAAACAATTCCTGGAATATCTATAAATTTACATAATACTAGTTGGGAATCTTTACGCGGTCGATCGACTGGTTAGAATTTGCAGTCAAATCCCAATTAAATTACAATTTATCATCTTACAAAACGAAGTGATGAGTTGGATGATGTGCGTCGTATAAAATTCTAGACGGACAGACAGTTTGGACATAAATAACTCGGTATATAGTTACGGGTCCTGCTGTAATATTAGCGTCCCACCTGGGAATAAGAACCTAAAATAATAAGAACCATATTTTATTGGGTGATATTGGAATGATAAAACTTTTGTCATTAAACGGAACAGCGAGACAAGAACTAAATAGCGTAAATTGCACAAGGAAAATTTTTTCACTAATATTACCTCTATTACATCTCGTAACACAGTAACAATCATCATCATCAGCGCCATTGATAATCGCCTTAAGCACTCTTGCCACTTCAGTCACTAAACTGCCAGTCAGCCCTGCTGCGTCAGCAACAGTTCCTGTTGACCAGAATGATTAAGTGAAACTAATGTATGGTTAACATGCTAGTGTTTCCTTGGAAAGATGATGGTGTAGCAGTTAACAAATTGCTGCAATTTATTTTGTTTATAATTTTTGTCGCTGTAATGACATTTTGCACATTGCAGACATAAACACGATATCCAAAGATCCTTCAGTTTATGTGAGTTGTTTCTCATCCAAACAACAGCAGATAACTAAAAATAGAGAAAGGAAATAAATGTAAAATGTTAAAGAAAGGATGCTATAACCCAAGGTGATCTATTATTTCTTTTGCCTAAAACGATGTTCTATAGTCAGATAATGGACATCACGATAGGAATACCGGTTGCGGACATATTGTTAGAGCGATCTTCTTCGCCAATAAACTTAATGCAGGTGAAAACGAGATACAGGTGTGTGACTTTCTATCAATGTAAAGACGCTTAGCTTTCATGTCTTTCTTGCATGTAAATCTCTAATCAGAATGAAGAAAGGACAAGCATCGGTTAAGCTATTAAGCTTACAGTTTTCGTGACATATGTATTGTGCTCATCGACGCATTTTTCAATTGAACAAGTATCGGCTTGCGTCTCAACACAGGAAGCTTCACTGTCTTCCGTCTTTCTTTTTATGTCTTTATTAGATTTATTAGAAAGACAGGTGAATCCTAGTGAAACACTAAACCATACAGTTTCCTATTATAGGAATTATTTCTGTTTTTAGGCTTCACATTCGAGTTACCTCTATTCCCAGAACTTTCTATTTTGAAAGTTTCTCCGCTCCCTTTAGAGAAACGTTGTCATCTGTTGGTACTGATACATCGATTAGAAAGCATTTTTTTCTTGGTAATCTCTGATAACTATATCCGGCTTATTAACCTTCATTTCTCTATCTGTGACCTTCATTGTTCTATCCCAGAGAAAGGTTGCTTTCTCCTTTTCTGTGACTATTATCATAATAATCACCGTCATCATCATCGCCACCGTCGTCGTCGTCGTCGTCGTCGTCGTTGTTGTTGTTATGGCGGGTAGGTAGATTCGTTGGCATGCCGGGCAAAATGCTCAGTGGTACTTCATCTGTTCTGAGTTCAGGTGGCGGCTGAGGTCGATATTGCATTTCATCCTTTTGGGGTCGATGAAATAATTTCCAGTAAAGTACTAGACCCTCCCCCTAAATTTTGCATCTTGTACCTGTAACAGAAAGATTGTTACTAACACCATCATCATCATCATCATCATCATCATCGTCGTCGTCGTCATCATTGTCGTCGTTACTATTATTATTATTATTATTATTATTATTATTATTATTATTATTATTATTATTATTATTTAGTAATAATGCTTGTTATTCCGTTACTTAGCCCGTCGGTAACGCTTTCACGTGACTAAAGAAAAAGAGAGAGAAAGAAAAGAGGGAGAGAGAGAGTGAGAGAGGAGAGAGAGTGAGAGGGGAGAGAGAGTGATAGGGGATAGAGGGTGAGAGGAGAGAGAGAGTGAGAGAGAGGAGGGAGAGATAAGGGAGAGAGGGGGAGAGTGAGAGTGAGATGATGATGGTAGTAATGGCGGGGGTAGTGGTGGTGATGATTGGATAAAGAAAAGTGTATTTTTTGAAGTTGAACTAAGTTTTTTTATATCACCTATCAGTTAACGATTGCATATAAGTGACAGATATATACAATTTAACTAAAGGTCGTATCATATGGACGGGATATTTTTTTCTTTCTGGGGTAAATGGAAAAACAAGGGTGAATATTTATCTTATGAGTACTGTGAAGTCTATAAAATTTGCATAAATTATATAATTATATATATATATATAATTATAAATTATATATATATAATACATTAAGTAATCATCGTATTCTAACTTTTTTCACTTTTCAATGAGTAGCAAATTGGGGACTATCTTTCCATATAGACACAACACAGGCTACGCATTCAGGTTCTTTGGATAAAGTTTTCAGAAATAACCAAATAGATATTACCATTAATTCCGCGTGAAATATTCTCGGGTCTCGCTAGTTTTTATTGTTATTATTATTATTATTATTATTATTATTATTATTATTATTATTATTATTATTATTATTATTATTATTATTATTATTATTATTATTATTATTATTATTATTATTATTATTATTATTATCATTGTTGAGTGAGAGAGTAGCGCATGCCGTCAAAGTGGCACTGGGGTAAAATATACAAAGCCCAATATATACATCATGACAACCCGTCTGATAAGAGTACACCAGGCACATGCATTACAACCATATGTGCGCGATATTGTGATCTCATTTCAAGATAAACAGCACATGACCTCACAGGTGGGGCCCTCTTAAAATTTTCTCCAGGTCCAGTAACCCACCCTACTCAAAAGGTCCGTGAATAATGTTCTTTAAGGATGATAAACAAAACGCCTAAGTTTCCAGATTTGAATTATTCAAGCCTCAAAGAAATCCTCGAAACACCTGATTATGATGCTCCTCCATTACTTCTGCTTGTGACCAGAGATGCACATATTATCAGCCACTAAGGGACATGCTCAACCGGTCAAGGTGAAACAGCTGATAAACAAATCTGTGGTAGTGAGCAAAAATATTTGCTGTAGCCCATATCTTATATTAAGACAAACCAATGTACATGATACCACTTCCAATCAGCAAAGATCAAAAGCCATGAGCGCTACTGCCTGGTACTGCATCAGGGCATTTATTATTATCATTATTGTCATTTTTTCGTAGCACAGTGTAGATAAAAATCCACCGGAGTCTTTAGTCATCTGTCAAGTCACAACAAAGACCTCAAACAGATACTACTTTCCTTCAGATGTGCGCTGTGCCCAATAAGGCTGCGTTTTACAAGACATCAGTCTTACATGGGATTTCCAGTTAACTTAAGAAGTTTTGAAGTTTCAATGAGATTGAGCTCAACGCTCCGATCACCACTGGTATCACTTTTGCATTCTCCGCTCGCATTCCATACAGTCTTGTCATTTCCACTTTCAATTCGGAATACTTGGTGATCTTTTCAACGTCTTACAGCATTCATGTCATTTGGTATGGCTACATCAATCATCTGACAGTATTTGTCTCTTTTATTCAATATGACAATATCCGGCCGACGGTGTTCGATTCCCCGATCCGTCTGAAAATGATAGTCCCATAGTATTGTTACTTTACCATGCTCTTGCATAACTGTGTAGGCCATTAAAATAAACACACCTGATTGTTCATTCACAAACTCATGTGACAGAAAACTAGGAAAGAAGGAAAACAGAAAAAGAAAGAGAAAACAAAGAATATAAGGGCGTATAATGATAATAGCAATAATAATAATAATAATAATAATAATAATAATAATAATAATAATAATAATGATTTCGTTAATTTGCCACACGGGCGAAGCATGAGTGGTGCAGAATGAGAGAGAGAGAGAGAGAGAGAGAGAGAGAGAGAGAGAGAGAGAGAGAGAGAGAGAGAAATGGTGGGTGTTTAAATATAATGAAATAAAAAGATGAAGTATAGGCGCGGGAGTGGTTGTGCGGTAAGTAGCTTCCTTACCAACCACATGGTTCTGGGTTCAGTCCCACTGCGTGGCACTGCTTAGCGACATTTCGTTGATTTTATGTTCTGAGTTCAAATTCCACCGAGATCGACGATTATTGCAACACACCTAGATTGTAGGGTACCTGTAAAGTTTCCAGATGTTTCTTCAGGTTGGGTAGTATTGAATTCAGTGCTCCGACGACAACAAGGAAACCATTTATATTTGACAATCCTAGTTGCCACATCTTGACGATCTCAATTCTCAAGTTTCCATATTTATCGGTCTTTTCTTTTCCTTTCATGATAATATGTTCATCTACTGGCACTGCTACGTCAATTATTAGGCACTATTATTTGTCCCATCTAAAGATTATTCTAACACCTTGTCTGTATGGAAGTCAAACTTCCAGAGGATTTTTGCCTTCCACTTTTTCGTCCATTACCTTTTCTGGTGTATGTTGGTACCAAGCACCGGTTATCTCCTATCCATACTTCCGGCGTAGTAGCTAGTGAAGGTTCTGCACTACCTTGTCATGTCTGCGATTATACTCTTTCTGCGCAAGACTTTCACAAGCACTAACAATGTGAGTCATTACTTTCGGCCTTCTTCCCACACATTCTGCAGAGGTTCGTTGCTCTTGTGCGGTATATACCTCTTTTCCTTGAGTTGGTATTTAATGCCTGATCCTGGGCAGTGATGATTAAACTTCACTCTTCTATTTTAGGTCACCCTTGCTGAGCCACCTCCCGGATGCTTCTTCGTCTTTTAAGTTATTATCATTATTATTATTATTATTATTATTATTATTATTATTATTAGTATTATTATTATTATTATGATTATTATTATTATTATGATTATTATTATTATTATCATCATTATTGCTATATCTGTATTATTAGTTGTATTTGTCTCGAATAGATGTGTTTTTAATCGATCTTGCTTTTGACTTTGCTTTTGACTTGCTTTTGCGTGTATATGCGTGCACGCATATTCGCGCACGCACACATATATACAAACACACGTGGATGCACGCACACATACACACACATGAGCACATAAATGCATAAATGATTGTATAAAAGAAAATGTATAAATCAACATAATTTATTGCGGTTTACCTCAAAAGTATCGTGCTAAGAAGCAATATAGTCTGTTTTGATACATGGAAGTGAAAATAAAGCAAATATCTCTTAAAGTAAAATTGGCTATTATAGAGCACCATCAGATAAACACTGCGTATGTGTATAAACTACAATTTGTTTATGAGAACAAAGAGATAAAGTTGCTATAATGGAATTATAAAGTCAAATACAACACTTTACATAAAAAATACACTATCAGTTAAAAGAAATTGTATAAAAATGAATGATTTTCAATAAAAGCCAAAAATAAATAATTGCATAGAAGCAAAAAGTGGTTTAAAATAAAGTTGTATATGGTTAGAAAGTAAATGGAGTCTACGACTGCAGCACGGACCGCAGTATATGAAGGAATGGGAGTTGTATTTAATGAATTTAAATCTTATTCAAATTGATGGCCATACTCACTGAGATACACTGTTGCTGGTTTTTTTAAGTTTGATAAAAGCAACAAAAAAAGCAAGACATCATAAGGGAATTCATTGAAAGATCTGGAATACATCTTATAGTCTTCGGTAGGTAGCAAGTTCCATTGAATGGATATAACTATATGGCTAAAAGAAACGAAAGTTTAAAAGTGTTAAAATAATTGCATAGATCGTGGAACTCTTTTAAATCAAAGGTTTAGATATATTGCTTACTACTTCATAGATTATTACAGATTAGGGCTTATATATCGTTTAGAGAACATCGTTTGTTAGTATATGTGGTACTAAATTCTATACAGACATTATCTTTCAAAAATATAATAATATAACAATAGAATATAGGTGTATGCTTTTCCTAAATAAAATTCAGAAGAATCAATGATTTTGTGTTAAACTACTTCTCAGAGTCTATTAAGTATTGGTAGGTTTGAAGACAGAATTTCATTGATGAAGATTTTAAACATTCCTAGAGGAGGTTTTCGTCTATCGACTGCATGCATACTTTCAGTGAATCAGAGTTTGCACACTTCTACTTAAGGGGTATTTCCAACGTAGATGATAATCTAATATGCGTATGTATATGTGTACGTATCTGTATATGCACATACATATGCTTATGTATGAATGAATATTCATACATATACATACACATACTCTCATTTATATGTTTGTGTATGTGTGTATATCTATCTATCTATCACTGTACATACACACAAACACACACACACAACACACACACACACACACACACACACACACACACACACACACTTAAAAAGGCAAATGGGATTAAAAATCAAGGTTAATATTTTATATAGAGTGAATACTGACTCTGTAGTGATCAAACCGAGTTAACTAAATTGTCCAAAAAATGTCATGGTAATCCATGTCGGCCGTAAAATTGCTCTCCGTTTTCAGTCCAGTTTGCAAATCCGAAGTTCAAACACTGAATAAATTTAGTATAAGGCCACAGAGTATGGGTGAAACACATAAAGAATGGGGAACTATGCATTCTTTAATTCGATTACGCGTGTTTCAGGCTTGTTGGCATTTAAACATTTTTGGAAGCAGTTATCTTGCATAGTAATGGATCCCATATATGGCTGACTAAGGTTCAAGAGAAAGAGAGAGAGAGAGAGAGAGAGAGAGAGAGAAAGAGAGAGAGAGAGAAAGAAAGAGAAATAAAGAGGGAGCGGGATGAGAGAGAGAGAGGGAGGGAGAGAGAGAGGGAGAGAGACAAAGAGAGAGAGAGTTAACACCGTGTTGTCCTTCTCAAAGCTCTATGACATTGCTTAGAATAGAAAATATTTTCTGGAAGTGAGATAATAATTCTAATAATATTTTACCAATATGACGCGTAAGGAATGTATTTCATTCTAGAAATGGATATAAAGGTTAGTTCCCTAAGCCCCACCCGTCAACTTGAAGAATATTTATGGCAACAATTCCTGCACCATTTGAACTATTAATGACCAATTGAAATGGCGAAGAGGTATGCAGAAATAAGCTATTCAGTAGGTAATTATGTCGGCCACGATGGAATATTTACTATGGAAGGTATTTTATGTCGAAAGAAACATTTTCCTTAAAAGAGTAACAAGGCCAGCAAATTTGGAGCAGAACATAAGTCGATTACATCGAGCCCAGTGCTCAACTGGTACTTATTTATTTTATTGGTCCCAGAAGTACGAAGTACAAAGTTGATCCCGGTGGCATTTGAACCTAGAAGAATAAATATTAAAAATTAAATAATTTTGATGATTAAGATGAATTAAGCTGAAAAATAAAGTTAAAAACTGAATTAAAGAATAAATTAAGAAATGAAAAATTAAAAGGTGACTGAAAACAAAAACGTTAATTAGAAATAATTACAGAACTTTAAAAAACTGAAATAACAATTATAACACCAACTACAGTATAATAATAATAGTAAATAGTAACAATAATTATAATTAATAATAATAATAATTAAAAAAGTGAAGATAACGAAAATAATTCGATAAAATAATTTCATAAATAATTTGATAAAATGAATTATTAGAGTAACTACAAAATAATACTAGTTGGGTGAAATATACTAAATACACTAGACCGTAAAAGGCAGACTCAACCTATTATGTTAGACTACACAAATCAGTACGCCATTTAACTGGGGAGGTCTTCAAAATTTTTTTCTAAATAAATGTGTAGATCTTAGCATTAATTCATTCCTTTAAAGATTGTCAGTGCCTCCAGAAAGTATAACTCTCATTTTAGTTTACCCGAACACTAACCTCTGGATATTCTTATAGGAACTTTATAGCAAGAAGATGTTGCCCACTAATCCCAAACCACATACATACATATATACATACATACATACATACATACATACATACATACATGCATGCATGCATACATACATACATACACACGTGTGTTCTTCAGTAAGACACTTAATTTCACGTTACTTCAGTTCACTCAGTTGCAGAAATGATTTGCGACGTCACTGGTGCCATGCTGTATCAGCTTTTGCCTTTTCTTTAGATAACATTGGAAACGTGGTGACTGGTATGCATGTGAGACTATTGGCCTTCCATAAACAACATTACCCGAACTTTTGCTTCGGAGGGTAACGTTCTAGGTGCAATCCCATTGTCATTCATGACATATAAATTGCAATGTCTGTTGTAGGTTTTGAGTAGACCAAGTTCGTTCCTTATCAGTTTGACATAGGATCAGAAACATCCTCTTCATGAGCATCTCACTTTCTTAATAAAGTATTATTCAAATGTATTCTGTAAGGGGGTAGGGTAAAATGTGAGGCAATGTCAACTGTTATATCATGTACACCGATGGCCCATAGCTATCGAAGCTATGTTGTATATAGTTACCCTCAGCATTGAAAGATGACGAAGAAATAGTCTTTATAGCATTAACTTTATGTTCATTCTCTAATATCTGATTTAAGAAAACTGAATCTTTTGGGGACAGATGACAAGCAAAATGATAGAGTACTGTTCTGAGGACAGTAGAGATATTGGTGTCTCTTGTTTATCTTATTACGTCATACACAACTTTTTCTTGTCTTTACCATTGTTTTGTTTTCTTCTGTTTGTCTGTTTGCCTATCTCTCTGTCTGTCTCTCCCTCTCTCGCTTTTTCTCGCCACAAACACATATAATATTTATCAGTAGTATAAATTTAGCTAGTATAGAGCCAAAAGTTACCGGATGATTTCGTAAATAATTCATCTTCCCAACAAGGAAAGAATAATTAAATACTCATCAGATATGGACGATCGAAAATGTTTAGCACGAGTTATTTTGTACTGGAAACAGAAAACAAAATTACCGTTCTACAAATTAAAGAGTCTTTGATTGCCACAAAACCTGAACGAAAAATACACGCGAAAAATTACAGAACAGAATAGGTTACGAATTCAGACCTTCCAGAGGTATATCACTTAGATTGGTTACACTTGTGTGCTGGTGTAAATTAGAAACTGTTTTGCATGTATTTGCGCTTCTATCATGAAAGTAGGACGTGTAGATGAGGGACGTAGGTGTGTGTGTGAGAGAGAGAGAGAGAGAGAGAGAGAGAGAGAGAGAGAGAGAGAGAGAGAGACAGAGACAGAGAGAGAGACAGAGAGAAAGAAAGAGTGAGAAAAAGAGAGAGATATGAGAGGAAAGAGGTGGAAGTTAAATAGCTAATTTGGGGATGTGTGATATATGTAGGGATGCGTCTGTTAGGCATGGGAAAAACGTTTTTATTGCTAATGAAAAAACAAGGTGGTGAAAGGAGAGAAAAATAGAGACGAAGAAATGGAGATAGGTAAAAGGGAAGACAGAAAAGATATGCACATAATTGGGAGGTCGTGGGGAGCAAAGTGTGTGAAAGAGTGCATGCAAGAAACGATCTATAAAAGAAGAGATGAAAAAATTCTCAAAAAATGTGTCAAAACTTCAGCACTTACTGCTAAGTTGGACTTGACCAATGAGTCAAAATGCAGTTATAAGCATAAGGGCAAGGGTAAAACAATTCACTTTAGAGTAAAGGAAGGCCCTGGATGAAAGGAATGTTGTAAAGTATATATTCCTGATGCTTTAACAATTTTGCAAATTCCGCGGTCTTAATGAAAAGCAGTTGTACGAAGCCAGAAATTGTGTGGGGAAATTTTGAGGGATAAATTTTGATTATATTCATTCCAGGAACTGATTGTTTTTTTATCCTATCACTCCTGTAAAATGGCAGGTAAATTCGACTTCGGGTGTCTTGAACTCAGAACCTAATAAGCCGTAACTAAATAACACAAAGCATTTTGTCCGAAGCTTTCGCGATTCTGCCAATCCCTTTATTAATTGATAGAATAATTTGTATCTCATTCTCTATTCTTCTTCCATTTTCTTGTTATGCACTCGTCTGTAAACCTCGCCCCTGTCTCTTCTCTTCGCTCTTTACGAATAATATGTTGTACTCTACACAAAAATAGTACTCGCCCAATACTTCAGCACTAAATCAATTAGACAAGAATTGTACCTCGGTATATCACACAATTATCAGAATTACTTCACTTCAAAGGTAAAAGTGAAAAATTCTATATATTCAAATCAGAAATATTTCATATAACATAGCCAACTGGGAAAACTCATAGAAATATATATATATATATATAAATATATATATATATATATATATATATATATATATATATATATGTGTGTGTGTGTGTGTGTGTGTGTGTGTGTTCGTTCGCACTTATTTATGTGTTATTATCTGTATGTGTATGGATAGGTATATGTATGCATGTGTATATGTATATATGTATGTAGGTACATATGTGTATATTTGACAAAATACGCTTACGTGTCTAGTGCTTTGTTGTTGGGAGCTATAATGTTAATATACTCGATTTTATTAAGGCAAACTATTTAGAAATTCTATATATAGTTCTTGTGAAAAGTCGGTTTATGTGAATATATTTACTACGCTATTTTATACTTCTTGTCACAGCCATATAACTATTGTATGGTATAAACACTCACAGATTTGTATCATAGCCATACACATACAAATATTTATATGCATATAAGTAAAAGCTTTTAATCAAGATGAAAAAAATGCCAATGAAGTCTTTATTTTCAATGAATACCTTGGGAATAAGCGATGTGACCATGTAAAGCTTGGAGGTTAAACTGAAGAAATATTTAAGAGGAAATGTTAAGTCCAACTAAAAGCCAAAATATTATATTGCCGATTGGCTTTGATTATTCATGCCTGAAATGAAAACAGATTTATTGAATAAAACGTCTGTAGTAAATACATAAATAATGCTTGGAAAATATTGCCAGAAAAGAAATATGTATACACAAAGACACATATCACATATAGACTACAAGGTGTTCTTATACATATATATATATATACATCCAATACAAATACATAATAAATACATGCATATATACATATAAGCATATGTATATATATATATGTGTGTGTGTGTGTATATCATAAATATATATGCATACATACATATATATGTGTGTACATGTGTGTATATGTGTATATATATGTATATATGTATACATATGTATATATATATGTATATATATGTGTGTATATATATGTATATATATATACATATATGTATATATCTGCATATATATATATGTATATATATGCATATATATATATATGTGCATATATATATATATGCATATATATAATAATATTAGGGACAAAATCCAAAATTACAGGTAAAAAACTCAATTAAAATCAATTTATAAAAAATTAAAATTAAATTGAGCCTTATAGATAAAGTATATATAAAATATATAGTTTTAGGGAAAATAACCAATTTTCAAGAACTCGTCGATGAAAATCCACTATCACATATAGAAAAATTAATAATTAAAAGCACAATAAATGAGTATAATATAAAGTAAAGTAAATATCATAAGATAAATATAATATAATATAATATATATTATATTATAGTATATTATATTTATCTTATGATATTTACTTTACTTTATATTATACTCATTTAATGTGCTTTTAATTATTAATTTTTCTATATGTGATAGTGGATTTTCATCGATGAGTTCTTGAAATTTGGTTATTTTCCATAAAACTATATATGCATATATATATATATATATATATATATATATATATATATATATATATATATATATATATATATATGATTTACATAAATATTTTCCGTTATATAACATAAATGAGCGGCGGCTACATGCACGTTTCGCCCTGATGACCCGTTTAGAGTGTGACAAAGGAAAAACGATGAAAGGTTCTTAGTACTTGCAACAGATGCTCCAGGGATGCGCCGAGGTTGGGACAGGGACAGGGACATGTGAGCTTAACTATAAGGATAGCATTATTATCTTCGAATTCTCAGCAGGAGACGAAACATTCGAAATGATAGATGAACAATGTGGTATTCCTGTGTGTATGTAAACGTGTGCATATATAAGTTACAATTTTTGTGAATGTTAGGAATGGTATATGAATATTAGCGTGTTAGAAATATAATTGAGCCAAATGGGACCGTTTTATCTGAATTATCTACACAAACAATTTCACATTGAACTGAATGATCACTCAATAGCTTTTAGCAGAGTATATGTTTATTTTTTTTTTACAAAATGTGATGACGGTGACTTCGAAGTGTCAGTGTGCGCTCCGTTATCAAGGCGGTGAGCTAGCAGAAACGTTAGCACGCCGGGCGAAATGCATAACGGTATTTTGTCGGTCTTTACGTTGTAAGTTTAAATTCCACCAAGGTCGACTTTGCCTTTCATCCTTTCGGGGTCGATAAAATAAGTACCAGTTGCGAACTGGGGTCGATCTAATCGACTGATCCCC